>NC_057795.1:330014625-330177125 GCF_018294505.1 Triticum aestivum | reverse complement strand
ACATCAAAGAGGTGGCAGACAAAAAAATGACAGATTCCAGTAGTGTATGTGTCCTTAGCATTCTGAGAGTTCCACATCTCTAGTCCGTGCAATACCAATCAATGAACTTTCTGAAACATTGATCTTGAAAGAATATTAGTTCAATGAGCTATATGTTGTTATGAATTACCAAAACCGCCCGGGGATTAGTTGCACTTTCAATCTCCCCCTTTTTGGTAATTGATGACAACAAATAGATCATAGCTTCGACAAATGATAATATAAATGAAGTACATCGTCGCATTGAGAAGTATGTGATAGGCAAGAGGTCCCCCTAAATTTGTGCATTATTTAAATTTGATTTTGAATGCAAATGCACAATCTATTAGGATTATGGGCCAGTCTTCCCTGTCACATGTCTTGGTGGAGCACTCAAAATGATGAAGTATGAATCATGCACTCATCGCCAAAATAAGATATGAATTATCATACATGAGAGATAGAATATCATCATTAAGCACAAGCATTAAAGTATGATATGATCAAACATATGATCATAGAAGTATCTCACACACAAGCATAAAATATTGTATCATCCAAACAAGCAAAGAAAATAGAGTAGCAAGAGAGCAAAAAGAAGCAAACACACACACACACACACTCTCTCTCTCTCGAAGCCTATGATCTATACACTTTCTCCCCCTTTGGCAACAAGTTACCAAAAAGCTTGAAAATGCATAGTGCTATGTGGCTCTCTAAGAACGATCACTGGGAGATCTAGAGTGTGAAGGTGGCGTGGAGAGGAGTCCTACGACGAATGCATCCGAAGAGGTCTGAGGAGCTGGTGGAGTTGCAACTGGAGGAGCAATAGAGGTTGTAACTGTTGGTGCTGATGTAGTAGCCCTTGTGTCACTGGCTCGCACAGCTGCAGACCTTTATGCCCTTGGCACTCTCTGGAAAGCTTCAGTAGTAGCTCTCCCTCTTCTCTCTTCAGCTTCATCCTGGAGTTGCTCAACTCCAGTCTGGATCTCTATGACCTTCAAGTCTAGATCATAAAATTTAGTCTCAGTGATCCTCTCTAGACTCTCTTGGTTCCGAGTTAGGGTTGCCAACCATTTCTCAATCCTCAAAGTTGCTTGAATGAGATAGCCTAGTTGATCTTTCTTGGATTTCAGGTATATCTGAGGAGCTTCTTCTGCACTTGGTGGCTTGGCTGCCTTCTTTTCTCTAGCTTTTTCTTTCTTCTCCTGAGCCTGCATAAATGTGGGATGTGATGGATCCATGACAACCACATTACCTTCAAACTCTAGCAGCAAGGGAAGATGTTCTTTGTCCAAGAGATACATGCCCTTCCCCATCTTGGAGTTGATGAGCAACTGAATTTGTGGAGCATAGCCACATGATCTCTTCTGGTCTGCAGTAGTCCTCTTGATTGTCTCAACAATCAATGTCATCACTTTGAACTTTTTAGGCACATCAAACATATGTAGCAGATTTATCGAATGCCCTCTGATCATCCTGTCATCTCCAGACTTGGGCAGCAAAGTGTGTCTGAGAATTGTGTTGATGGTTGGCATTCCTTATAACAGATAATACACAGACCCAAACTTGTGGGTGTCCAAGGCAGCATCTGTAATTTCCTTTTACATGTGAGCCATTGAGTCATGTCCATTCCTTGGCTTAGCATATACATCAGTATCATCCTCATGCTCTTCTGGGGCAGTTATCAGCTTTGCCACTCAACCAGTGAAGATTGGTACTTGGTACCCTCTGTCATCCAAATAATTTTACCATCAGGGTAAAAGTGTGTTGTGGAGTAAAACTGCATGATCAACTCATCATTCCATTTTGTCAACTTCTGTCCAACAAATGCATCAACTCCTGTTGACCTGAAGCTCTCATGGACTCCTGGGAAATGATCTTCATTGCTGTCAATGAACTTCCAGTCCACCCATCTTGTGTCACTTACTATTGGTTTCTTGTCAAGCAGCACAGTCTCATAGAAGTCTTGTTGTTCCTTTGTGTGGAACCCATAATCAATAGCTGTTCTCTTCTTATGGCATATGGGTCATTATTCCTCCATAGCCTGGGACCTGCATCCTTTCAGAGCTTCATGTTTTCAGCAATAGGATATGAGTCATTGTGATCGGGAATCTTGGGCTTCAACTTTCTAAGTACTTGCCCTTCTTCTTCTTCTGCCACTTCAGGCACTGGGGCCTTATTCTTCTCAGCAGCTGAGATGTTCCTGGTGGATCTCTTGGGGGCTTGACCAGCAGCCTTGGGGGCAGATTTGGGCTTTGAAGGAGCAGCCCCTAATCTGATTGCATCCCCCATTAGCTTCTGAGATTTTGTAGGAGGTGCATCATGATCTTCTTCCTCTTCTGGGTCTCTGATCATAGAAGATCTCCCAATGACTCTGGCCATTGTCTTCTTGACTCTCTCCTTCCTCTTCTTGCCCTCACCAGCCTCTTTGGGTTCAAGTGTGAACTCCAGGGTTTCTCTGGTTGAGACTCTAGCTTTGGACATGGGAACTCTTCTTACATAAGCTTTTGTCTTCAACCCTGGCTTGAGATTAGCAGCAGTGCCAGTTTCCTTCTTGTCAACTTTCCTCTTGGAATTCACTTACTCATCAATCACAAAATCCTCATCCTTAGAATCCGATGTATTCTTTTTCCTCTGCCTAGTTGCAGCTTTGGGCAGGTTGCTGGGAGTGCTTCTGCTCCCATCATCATGACTGCTCTCAGAGGGACTAGTGCCCTCACTCATCTGAACATGTTCCTCAGACATATTCTGGCTGTCACTGTTGTCAGACATTGCTGCAAGCTGAAGGCTGACCCTGTGAATGGATATATATGAGAAAGAATGGATGATCATCAGAAAGTGCATATATTTTGCAAAACAATTGACCAAAAACTTAGTTTTAGTTTTCTACTGAAGTCATTTTAGAGCTACCAGTTTGCTGAACTCGGTGACACCAAAGCAATGTTCAGAGTCTAAACTAGTGAACTTGGACAGACCAAGGCATAGTTCGGTGACACCAATATTGGTAGGGTTTCATAGAGTCCTGAACTCGGCCACACCAATTTGCGAGTTCCGGTCAGACCAAAAATCACAGTGCAATGGCCTAGGCCAAATTGGTGATACCGATTTCTACAACTTGGTCGGTCCGAGATGAATTTGGCGGAAACCTAACCATAAATTTTCGAATCAAAACTAATCTAATGGAAGTTTTTGCTGGATAGAATAATCTCAATCATTGCAAGAATCATGGCATTGTCTTCGTGCTAAGAATTGGAGTGAGAAAGCACAAAGGATCGAACTCATACCCCAACTTGGCGATGAGCTCGCTACCGCGACTACGGCGGAGGAGAATCCGTTGACGGCGGCGGAGACCAGCGCAGGGGGTCACAAGCGACGGAGGCAATGATCCAGAGACCTTGAGTCGGCAGAGCTGGACAGCGCGGGCGAAGAGTTATGGAGGAATTTCCGAAAATTCAACCCGTGGGTATATATATCCAAACCCTGTCGGTGTGACCGAGTGGAACAACTCGGTGGCACCAAGATGCAGAATCGTAAGCGGTTACTGCAACTCGGTGAGACCGAAGTGTTCAAACTGGTTGCACCGAGATTGAAACCTAGATAAACTTAATGAACTCAGTGTGACCGAGAGGAATGAATCGGTCAGCCGAGATGCATCAAGAGATTTTGGAAGTTGAAGTCTATGACAAATCAGTGACTTCGAGTGCTCCTCACCCTGAGGGTTCAAATCTGACTTGATCAAACTTTGTGATGTAGCATAAATAGAGTTTGGGATGAGAAAAACATAGATATCTAGAGAGAGTACTTAGGCATTCTTGTCCATCCATTTGGCAAAAGAAAAGACCAAACGATCAAAACAACAAATGGATGTCCTCGAATGAATAAAATTATGCAACCAATATGCTCACAGAATAATATAGCAAAAGAAATATGTGGCAAAGCATGCACAAACACTCTAGCATCTATCAAGCAATTGGCGATGACTAGGTCATCTATATATGAGTATGTTGACTTAGGAGTCAAATGAGAACATTTGATCATAGATCATACTAACCGTTTAAGCTCAAGTGTGGTTACCACTTTTACATAAAACATTGTTGTGTTCACACCATTAGAGTTGCTTTAGCTCAATTCTTAGAGTAAAGCTCCCCCTAGATGTGATATCCCCCTTTAGAGGGATGAACTAACCTTGGATTTTGTCGATGATGACTTCATGTAATGTTGAAGATGTGGATGCTCATTGTTGATGTAGATCATTTGGAGCATTCCATTGGAGTGAGTTGCACTTTCAATACCTACATGGGTTAGTCCCACAAGGAACAAATAAGGATATCCATAGACATAGAGTGAATTACACACACATGATGATGTCCATGAAAGCATTAGGTTACCTTGTCCCTTGACTTACTAACAAGAGGGTTTGTGACTCCTCGAACTAGTGCAAGATGTGAAAGTTGATTGCACTTGTTATTGCCAATATGAATATGAGTAAAGTATGTTGGCGGAGTCACCCTCAAGAACTCTCTAGTTCTTCTTTTCGGGATCCACATCATCTTGATGGGAATCCTTGGGGTTGTAGATGTACTTGATGAAGTAGAACTTGAGGTGGACTTGTGAACCCACTTGACCAAGGCCTTTGGAGCTTCTTCAAATGCATCAATCTCCTCTTGAAGCTTGTCCTTGCCTTTTAGCTTGTGGTCTTGTGGTGGAAGATCATCTTGAGCTTTCGTTCCCTTGAAGGAAGTAGGATCATATTTATCTTGTTGAGGAACAAACTTTTTCTTGGGGTATTGATCTTCTTCCCACTCAACTCCATTGGCATTGAACTTTCGTTCAAAACCAACACCTTGATTCTTCCGGTGCCTTCCTTGCTTGCATACAGTTTCCTAAAGTTGCTTACTTCCGACAAGGCTTTTGTAAACACCTTTCTCTATAATTCCCTTCAATAAGCTATTTTCTTGCTCAAGTGTAACTTGGATAAGAGAATCATTAGTGGAATCAAGAGAACTACTAGAAGCAACAATATTGGATTTAGCATTGTTACTACTAGAAGAAGAATCTTTCTTACTCTTGTTGCTAGATTTTACTTGTGGCATGTGAGTAGACAAGAGTAAACGCTTGTCAATATAAGAAGAACTTTTCTTCCGAAGATCATCATTGATGGCTTTTAAGAACCCATGTTCTTGCTCTAGGTTGAGCTTCTCGAAGCATAGCTTCTCATGAGTTTTTAAAAGTTCTCAATGATCTTCTAAAGTAGTTTCATGAGCTAACTTAAGAGTGTTTAGTTCTTTAGTTAGACGCTGAATCTCCTTCTTATCATTGTCATTCGTTTCATCTTGATTAGCATGATTAAGAGCAATTTCATCATAGTTTTCATCACTAGTATTGTCAACAAAATCATCATCACCTAGCAAGTCATCTTCATCACTATTGAAATCAAAATACTCAGGGTGTGATACCTTGGGGCCTGTAGCCATGAAGCATCTTCCAATTCCTTCATTTAGTGACTCGAATATGTCATAGCAGTTGGTTGACACAAGTGCAAGACCGGCAACACCTTCATCTTGAGTATATTCGTAGTCAGAGCGATAACTTCTCTCGGAGTGGTGGTCGGAGTCAAAACCGGATACTCATTCACCAACATGAGCTTGATGTCTTTGTTTTGTATTGCTCTTTGATGACTTATCCTACCTTTCTGAATCCTTGCTTCTATGAGAGGTTCTTTGTTCATAACGATCATCTCTACTCCTTCCCTCTCTTGGAGGTGATTCTTCTCTTCTGCTTCTTCTTTTAGGTGAGTCTTCCCTTCTTTTGTAGGGATCCATACACTCATTGGAGTAGTGTCCGGGTCTTCCACAATTGTAGCAATTTCGCTCACAACTAGAAGATCTTTTGTCATGGTAGGATCTTGACTTGGAGCTTCTCTCTTTGCTTTTACTCTTGTAGAATTTGTTGAAGTTCTTCACCACTTATCTCAATTCCTCATTAAAGACTTGTTTTTCACTTGATGTGGTAGGAGCATCACATGAGGCTTTATAAGCACCAGTAGACTTGTTCTGAAGCTCTTCTTTATCCTTGAGTGACATCTCATGAGCAACAATTCTTCCAATGACTTCTGTTGGTTTGAGATCTTTGTAGTTGGGCATCATTTGGATCAATGTGCACACGGTATCATATTTTCCATCCAAGGCTCTTAGATCTTCTTGATGATGAATCTGTCAGTCATATCTTCACTTCCTAAGCCGACGATCTCATTTGTGACAAGAGCAAGCCTAGAGTACATTTCAGCAACACCTTCACCATCCTTCATTTTGAACTTGTCAAGTTGACTTTGAAGCACATCCAACTTGGATTCCTTGACGGACTCGGTACCTTCGTGCATATCATTCAAAGTATCCCAAATTTCCTTTGCATTCTCAAGATGGCTGATTTTGTTGAATTCTTCAGGGCACTATCCATTGAAGAGGATATCGCAAGCTTGAGCATCGTATTGCAGCATCTTCAATTCTTCCGCAGTTGCTTTACGATTTGGTTCTCTCCCATCAAAGAATTCACCTTGCAAACCAATGCACAAACCCAAACGGCGGGGTTATGTCGGGTGGTAGGTGCGACATATGCCAACGGGTGGCTTATCATTGTGGGAGCCAATAAGACATCACCGATGCCTGGAAACGGGATAAGGCGAAGACATGCACGCCGGTGAATCTTACCCATGTTTGGGGCTCTCCATGGAGATAACACCCCTAGTCCTCCTCTGCGGGGTTTCCGCATGATCACTAGATTAAGACAAGTAGCTACAAGAGGCTCCTTGAGCTGTTTGACTGGAGGAAGAAGAAGGTCAAGGCTAGATCTCCTTTCCTCTCTATCTGGTGTCTAAAACTCTAAGAGATCAACCCTTTGCATGGGTGCCCTGGGGGGTTTATATAGGCCTACCCCCAGGGGTACAATGGTTATCTGGCTGGATGTGGGTCCAGGCCGTCAGTGTCTGTAATCGCTGGCTTCTCAGCCGACTGCTGGGGCCCACCGACTGGTGGGTCCCGCCGGCTGCCGGTCTCTAGGCCGATAGGATGGACCCACTGTCCGGGGGGTCTTATCAGCTGCTGGTTACTGTAGCCTTACTCTTGGTGACGATGGCTTTGTCGGGGTAAGCATGGCTACAGTGCCGCCGCCTGGCGGGCTTTCACTGTAGCCTTACCCCGTCTTATCTGCTTAATGGTGCACAAACTTCCAGGGTGGAGGCATGCCGTCTGTTGGGAGCCGGCTTCCTCCCAGGCCGACTAGTGAAGCCTGGCCACCTTCTGGCGTCTCTCTGGCCGGAGGGGCCCGCCGCCTACGGGCCATACTAATGGCCTGTCGTGGGTGATGTCATGGTCAACATGGCAACAGTGCCGCGCCGGACGGGGAGTGGCCGCCCTGTACGGTGCATTGTGGCCACGCTTGCTCCGGGATTTAGGGGAGGGGGCAGGCTTCACTGTAGCCACGCCCCGTCTTATCATCGTTATGTGGGTGCAGACTTTGAGGGTGTGAGCCGGGCCACCTGCTAGGAGCCGGCCTTCTAATGGCCATCTGCTAGGAGTCAGCCCTCGTTGAGAGGGCTTGCGGAGCCTTGCCGCCCTCTGGCAGCTGGTTGGTGGGCAGCCAGCCTGAAGAAGGCGGCCCCACGTCTTGGATGCTTGAGGGCGCAGTCGGCCCGATAATTTTTGAAGAACCAGGGGGAGCCAATTAGGCTACCCGTGGCTATTTACTTCGACAGTAGTCCCCGAAGCTGGCTGGGCTTCGCGGCCGAAAAGGAGGACGAGAAGCCTGGACGGCTTCCTATCTTGAAGAGTCGGCAGCTAGGAGCTGGCCTCGATCAGACGCGCCGTCTGGAAAGGTTTGGACTCCGAAGGCGGGAACCATCTGGGGCATGCGCCGGGCGGCGGGCCGGCCGCCTGCCGTCCGTGCGCCATGTTGTACCCTTCAGCTGGTTCAGCCAGCCAGCCCACGCGCGTGACGAGACGTTGCTGCAGGCCTGGGCCTGCCACCACCGAGCCTCGGCCTATGTGCGGATCCTCTGTGGCTGAGGCGGACGGTTTGCCTTCCATTGGTAGTTGCCGCACACCTTTAAGGTGCAATAATCGCGGGTCGTGGGGGAGTGGGCGCAGTTAATCCCACGCCCCCCATGTCCCGCCCCCTCAGCTTCGTCGCCCTGTGCCTATAAGTAGGGGGAGGAGCACGCGCGCTCGCCTCCCACTCCGCCATTCTCTTCTTTCTTTATTCGTCTTCTCTCTATCGCTGCTGCCGCACTGCTTCTCCGGCGACCTTGCAGCGCCGCAGCTTCGCCGTTGCAAGGGTGCGCTTTCGCCATCGCCGTGCCTTCTCCGTCGATCTCTCGCTGCCATGGCACGCGCCGGAGCCTGGGATGGCTCCAACGTACACGAGGAGCACATCGACTTTCTCCGCAAGACGTGGCGGCTGCCCAGCGAGGATTATGTGCAGGTACGCCTCGCGCCGGAGCGAGAGATCTCGCCGGCGCAGGAGGAGGGCGAGCGGGTCATCTTTTGCTCGCACTACCTACGCGGCTTCGGCCTTCCGGCGAGCGATTTTCTCCGTTCCTCCCTCGACTTCTACAATCTCCAGCCGCACCACCTCAACCTGAACACGGTGGTGCTGCTGTCTGCCTTTGTAACTTTGTGCGAAGGCTTCCTCGGCGTCCTCCCCACCATCGAGCTTTGGGGGAGTTCTTCTACTCCAAGCTCGGCACTGTTGTCAAGAGCGTGCCGGCTCAGTGCGGCGCCTTCGTCGCGGTGCGTAGGCCGGCAGCCGACAACCCCTTCCCGCCTATCACGCTGATCCAGTCAGTGAAGATGTGGCAACAGTCCTACTTCTACGTGAAGAGCATCTTCCCGCAGGGTGACTGGGTCAACCTGCCGGCTTATGTAGCCGGGCGCCGACTAGGAAGCGGCCCAACTGGTCCTATCGGGCCAGGTCACTGTCGCCTTCTGGAGCTGCCGCCGTCGCGAGGCTCCAGGTGTTGATTAGGTCGGAGGGCCTGACCGGGCCCGACTTGCTCACTGCCCTCGTGGCGTACCGGGTGCTCCCGCTCCAGGGCCGGCCTCACCTAATCTGTCAGGTGAGCGGGCACCTCGACCCCAGCCGGCTATGCACCAAGGAGATGCCTCATGACGAGGTAGCTCATATGATGAACTACCTTGGCAACGGCAAGCTCACGGAGGAGTGGTAGTTCGGCAAGGAGCCGTACTCACGCGCCAACCCTCCGCCTATGGTGAGTTTCCTTTTCTTCTCTTTTCATTTTGTTGCTGAGTTCTTCTTGGCCGACTTGACCAATCGGCCTATCTCAACAGAGCCCCCTCCTCCAGCCGGCGGCCGGCACCGCAGGGCCGGAGCGCGAATATCTCCCCGACGGGATGGAGAGTGACGTGGACGACCCCGACTTGGGGGCGGCCGCCTTGGACGACGACGCCGCGGGAGGAGGCGGCGAAGCAGGCGGCTCTGTGCTCGGAGCCGGCCTCAAAGATTGGTTGGATGACGACGAGGGGGAAGTCGCCCCGCGCTGCCAGCCGGTGTCCGATCAGCCGGGCGGGAGCTCAACTGCCGCGCCGTCTGCCCGAGGCGGCACGCCGAAGCGCCGGGCCACGTCGAACCTGTTCGGCAGCCGGCCAAAGAAGCCCAAGGGCTCGGCTGCGGCGACCAAGCGGGACGAGGCGACCGTGAAGGCCACCCGCTTCCGCAAGGTGGTGAAGGAGCCGCAGATGGTTTTTGCATAAGTGCCAACTCCCTCACGTGTTCTTTCTTTCTTCTTGTTATTTTCTCCTGATTTTTCTTTGTCTTGTCTTGGAAACAGGGCTCCACTCTCTCTTGAGCGGACTACCGCCCCCTCCGTGGATGGGGCGGCAAGCAGCTCCGCTAGCGCCCATCGCGTGTGCCCTCGCGCCGAGCTTCAGGCGGCGACGGAGCGGAACATGCGGGAAGTGCGGGAGGAGCGGGAGGCAGAGCAGCAAAAGGTGGCTGCCGCCAAGGCAGTGCAGGAGGCGGCGGAGGAGACGACGAGGGTGCAAGCTGACGCAGCGGCCAAGGCCCAGGCGGATGCTGCAGCCGCGGCGCAGGCGGAGGAGGCCTTGCGCAATCAGCCTCCGCAACTCGTCATCCCCCTCCGCTCCGTGGCACCTAAGATCTCGGTGGTGTCGCCTGAGGGAGCCGGCGGCGACCAACCGGCGATGGAGAGGGAGGGGGGCGACGCCGTCGGGCCCCGAGAAGGAGGCGGCTCTGACAGTGCCGACTGGGGCGGACCAAGGCGGCCAGCCTAGCGCGCCACCTGTGCCACCGGCTGGAGATGAGCCGGCTGTGGGGGCGGACCTTGTGGTCCAGCCCTCGGCGCGCCAGCGCGCAGGGAAGGCAACCTCGGCGCTGAATCCCTAGAAGGCCACGGGCTCGAGCTCATCGACCCGGGATCTGGAGACGGCGAGTGTCAGCTTGCCGGGGTGGACGCCGGGTGGTGGGACGGCCGTGCTGAATGCCGCGGCACAAGACGTTCGGACCCGGCTTCAGTCCCAGGCTGCCATGCTGAAGCAGTACAACCAAGAGTTCTTGGTGACGCAGACGGCCATCCGGGTAAGCCTGTCGTCTTTTCGCTTCTTGTTCTTGAACTCTTCTGTGGGGGGCGCGTCAGCGCACCCAACGGGTGTAGTCCCCGAGTTCCGAGTCGGCTATTGAGCAGGCGGCTTGGAACTTCTTAGTAGACTTCAGGTGCTAACTTGTCTTTTTTTGTTTGTCTGTCCCTTCTTGCAGGACTATCGTAACCTCTGCGCGGTTGCCTTCAACTCCCATACCCGAGGGCTGACGCAGAAGACAGCCGACCTTTCTGAGAGACAGAGTAAGTGTTCCATCCTCTGTCTCTTGTGGGGGCGCATCAGCGCACCCACTAGGTGTAGTCCACGAGATTCGGGCCGACTGCTGAGCAGTCGGGCCGGATTTTTCCTGGTGACTTCTTACTTATTGCTTTTTCTTGTTTGCTATTTCTGCAGAGGCAAACGCCGATCTGCGATAGCAACTGGGTGAGGCCCAGACCGCCCTGCGCGTCAAGGAGGCCGAGTGCAACACCTTGGCCCAAGAGCGCGACCGCCTGGCCAAGAAGCTGGCCGACCAGGAGGAGAGCCACAAGGCGGCTGTCAGTGTCAAAACCGGCGGATCTCGGGTAGGGGGTCCTGAACTGTGCGTCTAGGCGAATGGTAACAGGAGACAAGGGACACGATGTTTTACCCAGGTTCAGGCCCTCTTGATGGAGGTAAAACCCTACGTCTTGCTTGATTAATATTGATGATGTGTGTTACAAGAGTAGATCTACCACGAGATCAAGGAGGCTAAACCCTAGAAGCTAGCCTATGGTATGATTGTTGTTCGTCCTACGGACTAAAGCCATCCGGTTTATATAGACACTGGAGAGGGCTAGGGTTACACAGAGTCGGTTACAATGGTAGGAGATCTACATATCCGTATCGCCAAGCTTGCCTTCCACGCCAAGGAAAGTCCCATCCGGACACGGGACGAAGTCTTCAATCTTGTATCTTCATAGTCTTGGAGTCCGACCGATGATGATAGTTCGGCTATCCGGACACCCCCTAGTCCAGGACTCCCTCAGTAGCCCCCGAACTAGGCTTCAATGACGAGGAGTTCGGCGCGTATGTTGTCTTCGGCATTTGCAAGGCGGGTTCTCCTTCATGTTTCATGTGTTTGCCGGATAGTGTCCGGTTGCTTCATAAATGTTGCACTCCTTGGCTTCTACGTCCAATAATGGCCTTGTTCCACGTGTCGTACGAATGCGAAAAGCCAGGGTATTCTTACGTTTTACCCCCTAGCTGTGCGAATAAGCTGCCTATAAGAGAGGCGAGGATCCAGATCCAAAACACACCATCCTCCTTCCGCAAGTACTCATCGAGGCGCATCTGACAAAAAATCAATTCCAACATGGACAGTCGACGCAGCTCCTCTTCTCGCGCTCCCAGTCCTCAGCCAGGAGATTGGAGGAGATGCTCAGTCCCGCATAGCGAGTTAGTGACGCTCCAAGCAGAGGGATACCTTCCCCCGGCCTTTATGGTTCAGGTTCGAGCCGGACTGGCCACCTAAAAGGGTGGGAAGCAGGCGGAGAGCGTCCCCAATCCCTCCAAAGGAGAGCGGGTATGCTTCGTCCCCTACTTAATAAGGGGACTCGGATTTCCTATAGATCCGTTTATCCGGGGGCTCCTGGAGTTTTATGGACTCCAACTTCACCACCTCACGCCCACCTCCATTTTGCACATCGCGGACTTTGTAGCTCTTTGCGAGTTATTCTTGGGCATCGAGCCCCATTTTGCGCTGTGGAAGAGGCTGTTTTGCCTCATACCCCGTTCTTACAAGGGGTCGATATATCAAGTGGGCGGAGCCGAAATATGGCGCATCGCCGGGACCGGATATCTATCTGGAACCCCGAAGAAGGCGTCCGAAGACTGGCCTTCGGAGTGGTTTTATATGGAAGACGCACCGCTGCCGGATCCAGTCCGGATCGGCCTCCCGGAGTTTGGCAACGCTCCTCTGAAGAAACGCCTGAGTTGGCGCCCACGGAGCCTTCAACAGGAAGATGACAGCAGCGTCCACTATCTGATGGGCCGGATACGGTTACTAGCCCATTCTGGATTAACCATGATTGGAGTCATGGACACATGCATTATGTGAGGGGTGCAGCCGCTCCAATATAGGGGCCACCCCATGTGGGATTTCAACGGGGAGAATGACGCCACCCGTCATGGCCGCACGGGGCCGGGGTCGGCCGCCAATCTGGTGAAGATCCTATCCGGCTTGTACAAGGGGGAGAAGGAGGAATTCCTCCGCACGAATCCATTGAATGGATTCTCCATGAATAACCCTCGGAGCTGGGTAAGAGGACGCTTATATATCTGATCCGTGCTTTCAAAGATAAGTGTCTTACTTCATGATTTCGACGCAGGAACTGCGCCGGGATGTGGAGGGCATAGAAAGCCCAACTCCACAACCTGAGGATCCGGGAAGATCCCTTGATCCGGCCTCCGAAGAGGATCCGAACGTAAAGGTGGATTTGATTGACGGGGTGTTCCACCAGCTCAGCATAGACAATGCTTTAGTCGCCATTACGGCTGACTACCCCGGTTTATGTCCGGCTTCCCAGGTGAGTACGACCGAAGTCCTGACACCGTTACTTTTTAATGCTTATTCCTGGCCACCGTGTACCAATGGTGCTTCGCAGGAGGTGCCTTTACAGCGGGAAGCCGAGCCCGCGGCGACTAACCAAACGAGGTTAGTGCGGCCTAGCAGGCGGAAGAGGAGTGCGGCGCGAATCGAAACGCTGCCGCAAAGGTATGGTGCACCATTGTCCTTTAAGGGAAAGACTCCTGGGAGGTATATTAATGCTCATGATTGTTCCAGGAGAAAGAGCGCTCGCCGGACTGAGTCCGGAGAGGGTGCCAACCAAACCTCCGCCAGCTAGGCTCGAACGCCTGGTCCGGAGGGGGAGGCAAGCGCAAGGCGCGAGCCGGATGCTCCTCCAATGGAGGATGCCGACAGGTTGTCCGCCACCAGGTCTGAGGTGGAGAGTGCCATGAATCACATGCGCCGTCGGACAATTCTTCGTGACGCGTGTTTTTCCCCAGAGGCGTTGAATGCCTTTAATGCGGGAGACGCACACCTTCGTGCTGCTCAAGATGGTTTAACCAGAGCCACAGAGCAGTATGTAAAAGACATACGGGTGAGGAATTTTAATAGTTATATATGCCAGTAGCCCCCGGGACTTAAAATAGTTAAACTAACTGATTTAAGGATCATTTGTAATGCAAGATCTTACCGAGAAGAATACCCACCTGTCCCAGGAGCTTCAAGAATGCAAGGCCCAACTTGAGGCCGCACTAGCCGCTGCCGGGGGAGCCACGGAGACCCCCTCTGGTAATTCAAGTTTTGAAAAGAGAAGTAATTTATGAAGTGCGGCGTGTGTGTATAGTTTGACAATAATATTGCAGAGGGTGCCGGACTAGATCCGGACAAGAAACAGCTGCTGCGCCAGTTGAAGGCCGGCGAGAGGGTGCTTTTGAGGGTGCAGCAGGGGAGGAACAAACTCCAAGATGCCAACACCCAGCTGGGCGAAGAACTAAAAGATGTTCGGGTCCAGCTGTCTAACTCCGTAAAGGAGAATCGGCGGCTTCATCGCGACATTTATAGTAAGTGCTTGAGCAAACTCTTTTGAAAAGAAGAGTTCGGCAAGGAAGTCGATTGACAAAAATGTGTCTGTAGGTGTGCTCACGGGTCGTCCAGCGGAGGAGATGCCTGGTTCCACGGGAGACCCTCTTTCCGAGCTGCTGCAACTACACGAACGTGTTCGGCAGGCGATGAGCGGCGTCGTTCAGGCCTTATGGCCTTCCGTCTCCCTACCCGAGGGCCTTGGAGGGCTTGCTGAGAAGCTTCAGGGAGTACGGCGACGTCTCCGTCTGTGGAAGATATCGGCCTGCCGTCAAGGCGCCAGGGAGGCCTGGGCCATGGTGAAGACGCGGTACCCGAAGGCTGACCCAAACCACATGGCCGAGGTTGGACCTATGGGGCCTGATGGGAAGGAGATCCTTGTGAGCTTGATGTACGGCCAAGTAGAGTTGGCCGCGAAATATTCCCAACAGGACTGTAAATTAGACAGCCTGTTAGATGGGATTGAAGAGGAGTACAATCAGTCAGCTTGACGATGTAATTTAAAAATTACATATAGAATGCCTTCTAGCCGGATTGTAGATCGTTTGTCTTTGCAGTCCTTTTCGCTTCAACCTTGGGACCCAACAGTCCGGAGTGTGTCCGAACACCCTTACGGTTATAAAAGAACCGGGGCGTGCATGGAGACAAGGCGTAGGGGTCATAATTGCTTTATCAGACAAGTGCCCAACTAGCTATGTTATATTACATGGTTAGTAAGAAACATCTTCCAGGGAGAATAGTTCCGTTAAGGGTTCCTTTCCCTGGGAGGCATGCCCTAAAGTGCATGTCCGGACTACGAAAATAGCAGAAAAAGCATCTGGGGACAGATAATAAGTAAGTAATAAATCATCTTTCAGGCCACCGACCGAATATTCCCTTAAGAACGCTAGCCTTCGGCTTCACCCAGTCTGAGGTACACATCCGGCTGACCCGGCAGTAACAATCGCAGAGGTGCTCCCTTTACCTCCTAGCCGAACAATCGGGAACGTAGGGGTAAGCACAGGAGCCAGGCAACCCGGCTTGGCCAAAACTTAAGTCATATCGATGCATATAATGGTGATCAAAAGGTACATGCGGAAGTATGACACATGTGTTGGGCATGAAGCCCGTAGAAATAAGCTTCTGTTAAAGAAGCCCCCAGGTATAACGAGTGCGAGTAGCACATCGAGTGAGTGCGAACAAAGCGCAGATCAGCCCTCAAGGGGTTTGTACTGAAGGAGGGAGGAAAAAGGAGGGAAAACAAAGACAGCGAAAAAAAATGAAAGGTGGACAGAGGAAGGAGACGAACCCTGAGTCCGGCGCTACGCGTAAAATCTTCGGAGACGGGCTGCGTTCCATGGGTTTGGCTCGAGTCGGTTGTCAGATGCGTTGCGTAGACGGTATGCACCGCCGGTAAGGACTTGGTCGATGATGAAGGGACCTTCCCATTTGGGCTTAAGTTTGTCCTTTTTCTTGTCCGGCAGGCGTAGAACTAGCTCACCAACATTGTAAGTTTTGGCCAGTACTTCTCTGCTTTGATATCTTCGAGCCTGCTGTTGATAGAATGCGGAACGGGATTTTGCCACGTCGCGCTCCTCCTCCAAAGCGTCCAAACTGTCCTGCCGATCCAACCCGGCTTCCCTTTCCTCGTACATGCGCATGCGAGGTGAGTCATGAATTATATCGCAGGGCAAAACTGCCTCAGCACCGTATACCATAAATAATGGTGTGAATCCGGTTGTGCGGTTTGGCGTGGTCCGCAACCCCCAGAGTACGGAGTCGAGCTCCTCTACCCAATGCGTGTTAGATTCCATGAGGGACCGCACTAATCTGGGTTTGATGCCGCTCATGATTAGACCATTTGCTCGTTCCACTTGACCGTTAGTTTGAGGGTGGTAGACTGAAGTGTAGTCGAGCTTGATGCCCATGTTTTTGCACCAGAGTTTAACCTCGTCGGCCGTGAAATTCATGCTGTTATCAGTGATGATGCTGTGGGGGACGCCAAAACGGTGTACTACCCCGGATATGAAGTCTATCACAGGTCCGGATGCTGCCGTTTTAACCGGCTTGGCCTCTATCCATTTGGTGAATTTTCCACCATGACCAATAAGTATTTGTGCTTGTGGGTTCCCCCTTTAAGGGGTCCAACCATGTCAAGCCCCCAGACCGCGAACGGCCAAGTGATGGTGTAACGCCCCGGATTCGATGCGCCAGGTGTCTGCCAGTTGTTCGCCGTCATTGCCATGCCATTTGCTTGCGTGTTTCATTTTGCCATGTCATCATCTACACTTCATCTGCATGTTTTACAAAACTTGCATCCGTTCGGGTCCTCCCGGTTCTCTCCATTGTCCGTCCGGAGTCCAGACCACACTCGCACGCGCCCGCGGCACCTCCAAAATATTATTTTATAAGTGGCATAAAATGTTCTCAGAATGGGTTCCAAGTTGTCATGCGGTCTTATTATAGTGTAGACAGAGCGCCTGCCAAGTTTCATCGCATTCGGAGTCCACTTGATAGCCCAACCGTTAAATATATAGCGGCACCGTTGCCGGTTTAATCGTCGGACGTTTCGGTCTCCGAAACCGTGGCGGGCCGCACTTCATCCCTCTCTTCTCAGCCCAAGGCACTCTACACAGCCCGCCTAGGTCCAACATACCCCCCCTCGTGTCTGGAGCCGTTGGATCGCGATACGAGGGTCCCAAAACCCCCCTAGACCCCAAACCCTAGCAAAATCTGCTATATAAGGACACCCTAGTCCATTTTTGGGCAACCTAGACCCCTCCCCTAACCTCCTGCCGCAGACTCCACCCTCCTCCTCATTTTCTGTGCCACCCCAGTCACCCCGCCATTTGGCGCCGCCGCCTTCTCCTCAAAATCCGGTCAGGCCACCTCGCCGCCGCCACTTGGCGCGTCCCGGTTGGCCAGCCGCCACCCAGCAACAGCCTCCAGCCACTGGGCGCACGCCACACGGCCCCTGCCTCCACTCCCACCGCCGCGGCCCTCCCGGCCCAGATCGGGCCCGCCCCGGGCCGCATCTGGGCCCCCGCAAGCCCGCTCCGCACCGCCGCCCCTCAGCGCTCGCCTCCTGCTTCCGCTGCCGAGCCACCGCCCGAGCGCCCTGCCGACCTGCGCTCGTCCTCGTCGCCGGAGGACCCCGCCAACGCCTCGGATCCGTGAACTCCGCCGCCAGGTCGCGCCTCCCTGTCGCCCCTCTCCCTCTCATTTCTCTCTCTCTCTCTCTCAGATCTCTCTCTCTCCCTCTCCAGGAACCTCGCCGCCTCGGAGCACCTCGCCGGAGTCGTCCCCGAGTGCCATCGTCGCCGGGAATGGGTCCCCGGCCTCGTCCTCCACCGGATCTGATGGATCCCGGCCTACCTCGACCTCCCCTGCCTCGCCGTCACCTCGAGCCGTCGCCGGAGTTCAAGCGCCGCCGCCGCCTTGTCCTCGTCCCGCTCGGGAGCGGGGACGAGCGCCCGCTCGTGGGCTGCCTCCTCCCTTGCGCGTGGGCCCCAGCGCCCCGGCCCAGCGCGCCGGCCTCCTCGAGGCCCAGCCCAACTCCCCAGCCGGCCTGCCTCCTGCTCCATCCTGGGCCGAAGCCCGCTTCGGTGAGCAGCCCGCTATATCCCGCCCGGTCACATTTTAGCTAACCTGCGCTCATATGTTTTTTTCCTGAAATTGGCGAAGTCCCAGATTTTTGCAATAATCATGCCATGTTCATCGCATCACATCTCTGCATCCGTAGCTCCGTTTCGTGCGTGTAATATGTCAAATTGTTCGCCTCAACGAGTACATCATTTCATTCCATTGCATCATATTCATTTGAGGTCATCTTGATGCCTGAATCATCGTTGTGAGAGTGCTTCATGATGTTTTCTGCAGTCTGTTAACAGAACGAGCTCTTTTGTCATTTTTTCCATGATTGATGTGTGCATCCTATGAGGTTGATGTCTACAAGTGTTTTGATCTATGCTATGTCTTCTTTACAGAGGTGCTTACCATGTATTTTTGTGATCAATGTGGTGACTAGCACAAGCATGCAAACTAGGCATCGTGATGTTGCTGATTTTAGTCCCTGTTCTGCTGTTATTTTGATGCCATGTAAACTTGATGCTACAAAGAGATCCATGCATATTTTGAGATACTTCAGTAAGGGTGTTTTGAACATGTGGTTATTGTCTATCCATTAATGCCTATGGTTGCAATTATGGAGTAGTCTAGCATGTCATTTTCGTGCTCTACTGTTGCTTCAAAATGTTTCCTGGCAGATTGTTTACATGTTATTCAATTTTGCCAAGCTTGCTATAGTTGATCGTTGCATGCTATGAACTTGTTATTGACTTGGTTTGTTTCACAAACATGTCTTCTTGATGATGGTATGCTTATCTTGTCATGCAATGACTTGTGGTGAGTGATTCGAGCTCGTTAAGTAGGGTACATGATGTTGCTATTTTGCTAGGCTGAATCTGTTATTTCATGATGCGATGTAAACATGTTGCTACTAATCATTCTATGCATAATCTGGAGATGATCATTAAATATGTTTTGTTCTACATGTCATCCTATAACCATACATGCCCCTGGTTGCATTTATAGCTTGCTGTAGATTGTTCATATCTTGCTCCAAAGTTGCTTGATAATGTTGCTGTCAGCCTGTTAACATTAAGTTCAGTTGTTACCATGATTGTTGCTAGTGTTCCATGCACCCTATGACCTTGCTATTGCCATGCTTAGCTTCACAAATATGTCTTCTTACTGTTGGGTGCCTTGCCATGCCATGTATTGCTCTATAGTGAGTTGCACAAGCTCATTTACATGCCTTCATAATTCTGTTCCTGCCATGTATGAATCTGTATTATAACTTGCCATGTTCACGTGGGTGCCATCATATTTTCTGATCCTTTTTGGCTCATGGTCAGTAAGGGACTCTTGTTCTATGCAATTAGTAGGTTCATGCCATGCATTTGTTTGCCATGATAAGTTCCTGTAACATGTTGTTTGATAGCTCTAAACATTGCATCGTGATGTTATTTTCTGCAAAGTCTGAAATTGTTATTACTTGCAATCTTACCATGTGTGTTTGAGCATGTTCTAGTGATTTCTGGAGATAGCTCAGTGTTCATGTTTTGTTGTGCTTTACCTGTACATAATGCCATGCCTTTTGTTATCATGTTGGGATGCTGTAGCATGTTGTTTTGATGCTTGCAATATGCCTAGTTGCTGTTTTGGACAGCTTGTCCTTTAAACTTGTTTCATGTGTGTGTGTTGAACCGTTCCTCCGTTTTGAGTGTGCTCTATATGAAACTTGCTTGATATTGCATGTAGTTTCATATTATCATGTTGCATCCTTGTTTTGAGGTGTTTGCTTGATGTTTGGGTGCATTTTGCATCAATGCCATGTTGATCTTGTTTTGCTCATATCTTCTAGGCCGTAGCTCCGAATTAAATGAACTTTATATGTAAATTGACTAGAATCTCGTGTAGATCTTCTTGGTGCATCTTAACTTGCTGTTTAACAACTTGAACATAAGGTTTATTCAAATCTGGACCAATTTCGAAATTTGCATATGAGGACTTACCGGAATTGTTATATGTTGTTCCCGGCCTCATTTAAACTTGCCTTGATGTGTTGCTCTTGTTTGCCTCATCTCTTGCCATGAGTAGCTTCGTGTAGCTTTGTCATGCATCATGCTTGTTGTGCATCATGTCTTGTTTATGTGTGGTGTGTTTACCTATGTTGTGTGCTTCTTTTCGATAGTTCCTGTTTCGTTGCGATCGTGAGGATTCGTTCGTCTACGCTTGGTTCGTCTTCATGGCTTCATCTTCTTCATGGACTCGTTCTTCTTCCTAGCGGGATTTCAGGCAAGATGACCGCTACCCTGGATCTCACTACTATCATTGCTATGCTAGTTGCTTCGTTCTATCGCTATGCTGCATTACCTATCTTTTGCTCATCAAGCCCCCCATATTGCCATGAACCTCTAACCTTTGACACCTTTCCTAAGCAAACTGTTGTTTGGCTATGTTACCGCTTTGCTCAGCCCCTCTTATAGCGTTGCTAGTTGCAGGTGAAGTTGAAGATTTCTCCATGGTAGACATGATTTTGGTTGGGATATCACAATATCTCTTATATTTTTAATGCATCTATATACTTGGTAAAGGGTGGAAGACTCGGCCTTTTGCCTAGTGTTTTGTTCCACTCTTGCCGCCCAAGTTTCCGTCATACCGGTGTTATGTTCCCAGATTTTGCGTTCCTTATGCGGTCGGGTGATTTATGGGACCCCCTCGACAGTTCGCTTTGAATAAAACTCCTCCAGCAAGGCCCAACCTTGGTTTTACATTTGCCTCACCTAGCCCTTTTTCCCTTGGGAGTCGCGCTCTCGAGGGTCATCTTTATTTTATCCCCCCGGGCCAGTGCTCGTCGTGAGTGTTGGTCCAACCTGTCAACCGCCGGTGGCCACCAGGGGCAACTCTGGGCTGGCCTACCGGAAGTTTGGACAATCCGGTGTGCCCTGAGAACGAGATATGTGCAGCTCCTATCGGGATTTGTCGACACAGTGGGAGGCTTTGCTGGTCTTGTTTTACCATTGTCGCAATGTCTTGTAAACCGGGATTCCGAGTCTGATCGGGTCTTCCTGGGAGAAGGTCTATTCCTTCGTTGATCGTGAGAGCTTGTCATGGGCTAAGTTGGGACACCCCTGCAGGGTATAATCTTTCGAAAGCCGTGCCTGCGGTTATAGGCAGATGGGAATTTGTTAATGTCTGATTGTAGATAACTTGACACCAGACCCGAATTAAAACGCATCAACCGCGTGTGTAGCCATGATGGTCTCTTTTCAGCGGAGTCCGGGAAGTGGACATGGTTTCTGGGTTATGTTTGACGTAAGTAGGAGTTCAGGATCACTTCTTGATCATTGCTAGCTTCACGTCCGTTCCTTTTGCTCTCTTCTCGCTCTTATTTGCGTATGTTAGCCACCATATCATGCTTAGTCGCTGCTGCAGCCTCACCACTTTACCTCTTCCTTTCCCTTTAGGCTTTGCTAGTCTTGATACCCATGGTAATGGGATTGCTGAGTCCTCGTGGCTCACAGATTACTACAACAACAGTTGCAGGTACAGGTTTCGCGATGATCTTGATGCGAGAGCGATGTTTGCTTGTCTTGGATTTCTTCTTCTGCTTCTTCTTTGATCAGGGGATAGGTTCCAGGTCGGCAGCCTGGGCTAGCAGGGTGGATGTCGTTTGAGTTTCTGTTTGTGATTTATCCGTAGTCGGATGATGCTCTTATGTATTGTGATGTTGTATTCATGTGGCATTGTATGCCTTATATATGTATCCCCATGTATTCTGTAATGTTGATGTAATGATATCCACCTTGCAAAAGCGTTTCAATATGCGGGTCTATCCTTGGTGGGACCTTCAAGTTCCTTTTGGATAGGGTCGCATATTGGGCGTGACAAGTTGGTATCAGAGCCTCGACCGACCCTAGGAGCCCCCTTGATTGATCGTGTAGTTTGGCCGTTGTTGAGTCTAGAAGAAAACTGTTTTCGGAGTATAGTTATATCGGAGAGTAGGAATTCTTTTTACTCCTCAGCCCCTCGTCGCTCTGGCAAGGAATCTTGACGTAGGTGTTTTGAATTACTCCTCTTCCCTTTTTCAACTTTATTTAGGATCTCGCAGTTGGTTTTCCGATCGTTGGTTCTTAGCTCTTTTCATCCGGTGCATTTCTTGTCAAGTTGACGCGAGCCTCTTCATCGTTGTCAAGTTCAATCCTCAGTTGTTTTCTTTCCCACCCGCCCTCCCTTCTTCTTCTCGGAACCGGAGTCTGTAATAGAGTATCCATCCTACTCGTGCGAAGCCTTTGCTTTCTTTCAACCGGTGTTTTCTCTTCAAGATAGTCGTCGATTTCCCCTTCCAAGTTGCTTTTGTTTTACCGCCCTCCCACCCTTTTCTTCCTGGAGTCTGACTCTCTCTCGACCATCTATTTCACTCGTGCGAAGCCTCTTCAGTCTTTCGTAAATTATTTTCAACCGGTGAATTCTCGTCTTGTTTGACATTCTTCATCTCTTTTCCTTTCCGATGGACTCAATTCAAGTTTTTCGGGTTGTTCATATTCTTTTCCTCGAAGTGTTTTCCTTGCTCGTTTGCCTCTCGTCATTAAACCATTGCAGAGTTCAAGACATCTCAGGAGATTCGTCTGGGTGTCAATTAATTCGAGGTTGTCACCTCATTCAAATATTTCAATTGTTCCGGTACTTCATCTATCTGTTCATCATCCTTTCCGACGATGTTATCTCTTCAGTGGGCCCTAACCCACAGGTCTTTTCCCAGGATCTTACCTGACTCTTCTAATTTTCCCAGAGTTATTCTCAAATTCTTTTCTAAGTGTGACGTAAGAATGGATCCCATCAGTCACATGCCTTCTCCAAGATCGCTTTCAAAGTCTTTTCATCTTTGGTTCAACCCTTCATCTTTTACATTCTCCCGGAGTAAATCAGTTAATTTTGGTGTTGTTTCTCGTCGTCAGTCGAAGATCGAAGAAGAGTTTTCCCTCTCAATCTTGTCCGTTCTCTCGAAGATTTGCGGTTCTAGCATCTTGTTATCCTATCGAATTATTCTATTTGTCAGATATTCCTTTTCTTATCTATCCGGAGTATTTTAGAAGTTGTTTTTCCATTTCTTTTCACCGGAGGCCATCATTTCAGCTACCGTTATCCAGTTATCCCGGTGCTTCGTTCAAGTGTTCTTTAATCAGCCCATGATCCCTTTGTTCTTTTCCATGTAAATCCCCTCGAGCATATTTGTTCTTCTAATTCTTCCCGGTGATTCATTCTCGTTCATCGGTCATTTTCGAATTCTAACGGTGGTTCGTTCAAGATTATTTTTCCTTGATTATCATATCAATTCATTCGTTCTTTCCAATCCTACCGGTGATTCATGAAGACCTTCTCAAGTTTGCGATATGTCACTTCTCAATCCTTTTCAAGAAGAATAAGTAGTATGCAAAAATCCGTTGCTTGTCATCAATTTAACTTGATGAAGGATAAGCATACAATAAATCTTATTCTTATTTCATCCAAGTGAGTAATCCCTTCTTTCGGAGTTTGTTCTTGATGAATAAATTCTAGTTCCAAGTGTTTCCCATCTTTTCTTTCCGGAGTTCAAATTTTCCTCGGTCATTTCGTCGGAACCTCCATCTAAATCATCGCAAGGCTCATCTTATTCTTTCATCCTTCATTCTATATCTTCATCCTTTTGTTACTGGAGTTCTTCATGGTGGTTCTTCATGATTTAATTCTTTCTTCAAGAGTTCATCAAGATTCTTATCGAAGGAGCTCAAGTATCTTTTCTTTTCTCGTCTCGAAGCGCAAATAATACTTCATTTTCTTTTGAAGTGAAGTTTTGCATTTCTTCGTTCTTCTAAGCTATCAAATCATTTCCGTTCGTGGCCGGTTATCACCTTATGATCTTGAGATGTAACCTATAAGACCACAACAAGCTTATTCTTTTCGTTGTTGATTTTCTCAACAACTCTGTTAACCCCTTCCTTCTAAATTCTTTCCATTCCATTTTTTCAATTCTTCCGGAGGCATTGCTTTGTTCATCTCGTCAAGTGCCATCTCTTTGGGTGAAGCTCATGTTCTATTCTTTCCTTGTTCAACCGGAGTGCTGCCTAAATCCTTTCAGTCTTATTCGTTTCTTATCTCGTTCTAACCGGAGTGGTTTCATAGTCTATCCGATTCTGTGAGCTTTCGATTCTCGTCATTCCTCTCTTCTTCTTGACTGCTCTGGATTCTTTGTTGCTTCTCTTGAGTTCTTGTTTCACCTCATCCCTTCTCCCTTCCGTCTCGATCCTAAGATCTCGGGACGAGATCTCTTGTTAGTGAAGGAGTGTTGTAACGCCCCGGATTCGATGCTCCAGGTGTCTGCCAGTTGTTCGCCGTCATTGCCATGCCATTTGCTTGCGTGTTGCATTTTGCCATATCATCATCTGCACTTCATCTACATGTTTTACAAAACTTGCATCTGTTCGGATCCTCCCGGTTCTCTCCGTTGTCCGTTCGGAGTCCAGACCACACTCGCACGCGCCCGCAGCACCTCCGAAATATTATTTTATAAGTGGCATAAAATGTTCTCGGAATGGGTTGCAACTTGTCGTGCGGTCTTATTATAGTGTAGACAGAGCACCTGCCAAGTTTCATCGCATTCGGAGTCCATTTGATAGCCCGACCGTTAAATATATAGTGGCACTGTTGCCGGTTTAATCGTCGGACGTTTCGGTCTCCGAAACCGTGCCGGACCGCACTTCATCCCTCTCTTCTCAGCCCTAGGCATTCTACACAGCCCGCCTAGGTCCAACATACCCCCCCTCATGTCTGGAGCCGTTGGATCGCGATCCGAGGGTCCCGAAACCCCCCTAGACCCCAAACCCTAGCAAAATCTGCTATATAAGGACACCCTAGTCCATTTTTGGGCAACCTAGACCCCTTCCCTAACCTCCTGCCGCAGACTCCACCCTCCTCCTCGTTTTCTGTGCCGCCCCAGTCACCCCGCCACTTGGCACCGCCGCCTTCTCCTCAAAATCCGGTCAGGCCACCTCACCGCCGCCACTTGGCGCGTCCCGGTTGGCCAGCCGCCACCCAGCCACAGCCTCCAGCCACTGGGCGCACGCCACGCGGCCCCTGCCTCCACTCCCACCGCCCCGGCCCTCTCGGCCCAGATCGGGCCCGCCCCGAGCCGCATCTAGGCCCCCGCAAGCCCGCTCCGCGCTGCCGCCCCTCAGCGCTCGCCTCCTGCGTCTGCTGCCGAGCCACCGCCCGAGCGCCCCGCCGTCCTGCGCTCGTCCTCGTCGCCGGAGGACCCCGCCGCCGCCTCGGATCCGTGAACTCCGCCGCCAGGTCGCGCCTCCCTGTCGCCCCTCTCCCTCTCGCTTCTCTCTCTCTCTCAGATCTCTCTCTCTCCCTCTCCAGGAACCTCGCCGCCTTGGAGCACCTCGCCGGAGTCGTCCCCGAGCGCCGTCGTCGCCGGGAATGGGTCCCCGGCCTCGTCCTCCACCGGATCTGATGGATCCCGGCCTACCTCGACCTCCCCTGCCTCGCCGTCACCTCGAGCCGTCGCCGGAGTTCAAGCGCCGCCGCCGCCTTGTCCTCATCCCGCTCGGGAGCGGGGACGAGCGCCCGCTCGTGGGCTGCCTCCTCCCTTGCGCGTGGGCCCCAGCGCCCCGGCCCAGCGCGCCGGCCTCCTCGAGGCCCAGCCCAACTCCCCAGCCGGCCTGCCTCCTCCTCCATCCTGGGCCGAAGCCCGCTTCGGTGAGCATCCCGCTATATCCCGCCCGGTCACATTTTAGCTAACCTGCGCTCATATGTTTTTTTTCCTGAAATTGGCGAAGTCCCAGATTTTTGCAATAATCATTCCATGTTCATCGCATCATATCTCTGCATCCGTAGCTCTGTTTCGTGCGTGTAATATGTCAAATTGTTCGCCTCAACGAGTACATCATTTCATTCCATTACATCATATTCATTTGAGGTCATCTTGATGCCTGAATCATCGCTGTGAGAGTGCTTCATGATGTTTTCTGCAGTCTGTTAACAGAACGAGCTCTTTTGTCATTTTTTCCATGATTGATGTGTGCATCCTATGAGGTTGATGTCTACATGTGTTTTGATCTATGCTATGTCTTCTTTACAGAGGTGCTTACCATGTATTTTTGTGATCAATGTGGTGACTAGCACAAGCATGCAAACTAGGAATCGTAATGTTGCTGATTTTAGTCCCTGTTCTGCTGTTATTTTGATGCCATGTAAACTTGATGCTACAGAGAGATCCATGCATATTTTGAGATACTTCAGTAAGGGTGTTTTGAACATGTGGTTATTGTCTATCCATTAATGCCTATGGTTGCAATTATGGAGTAGTCTAGCATGTCATTTTCGTGCTCTACTGTTGCTTCAAAATGTTTCCTGGCAGATTGTTTACATGTTATTCAATTTTGCCAAGCTTGCTATAGTTGATCGTTGCATGCTATGAACTTGTTCTTGACTTGGTTTGTTTCACAAACATGTCTTCTTGATGATGGTATGCTTATCTTGTCATGCAATGACTTGTGGTGAGTGATTCGAGCTCGTTAAGTAGGGTACATGATGTTGCTGTTTTGCTAGGCTGAATCTGTTATTTCATGATGCGATGTAAACATGTTGCTACTAATCATTCTATGCATAATCTGGAGATGATCATTAAATATGTTTTGTTCTACATGTCATCCTGTAACCATACATGCCCCTGGTTGCATTTATAGCTTGCTGTAGATTGTTCATATCTTGCTCCAAAGTTGCTTGATAATGTTGCTGTCAGCCTGTTAACATTAAGTTCAGTTGTTACCATGATTGTTGCTAGTGTTCCATGCACCCTATGACCTTGCTATTGCCATGCTTAGCTTCACAAATATGTCTTCTTACTGTTGGGTGCCTTGCCATGCCATGTATTGCTCTGTAGTGAGTTGCACAAGCTCATTTACATGCCTTCATAATTCTGTTCCTGCCATGTATGAATCTGTATTATAACTTGCCATGTTCACGTGGGTGCCATCATATTTTCTGATCCTTTTTGGCTCATGGTCAGTAAGGGACTCTTGTTCTATGCAATTAGTAGGTTCACGCCATGCCTTTGTTTGCCATGATAAGTTCCTGTAACATGTTGTTTGATAGCTCTAAACATTGCATCGTGATGTTATTTTTTGCAAAGTCTGAAATTATTATTACTTGCAATCTTACCATGTGTGTTTGAGCATGTTCTAGTGATTTCTGGAGATAGCTCAGTGTTCATGTTTTGTTGTGCTTTACCTGTACATAATGCCATGCCTTTTGTTATCATGTTGGGATGCTGTAGCATGTTATTTTGATGCTTGCAATATGCCTAGTTGCTGTTTTGGATAGCTTGTCCTTTAAACTTGTTTCATGTGTGTGTGTTGAACCGTTCCTCCGTTTTGAGTGTGCTCTATATGAAACTTGCTTGATATTGCATGTAGTTTCATATTATCACGTTGCATCCTTGTTTTGAGGTGTTTGCTTGATGTTTGGGTGCATTTTGCATCAATGCCATGTTGATCTTGTTTTGCTCATATCTTCTAGGCCGTAGCTCCGAATTAAATGAACTTTATATGTAAATTGACTAGAATCTCGTGTAGATCTTCTTGGTGCATCTTAACTTGCTGTTTAACAACTTGAACATAAGGTTTTTTCAGATCTGGACCAATTTCGAAATTTGCATATGAGGAC
Organism: Triticum aestivum; assembly: GCF_018294505.1. Taxonomy (NCBI): domain Eukaryota; kingdom Viridiplantae; phylum Streptophyta; class Magnoliopsida; order Poales; family Poaceae; genus Triticum; species Triticum aestivum. Next base: position 330,149,618 of record NC_057795.1, on the reverse strand, counting down.
TTACCGGAATTGTTATATGTTGTTCCCGGCCTCATTTAAACTTGCCTTGATGTGTTGCTCTTGTTTGCCTCATCTCTTGCCATGAGTAGCTTCGTGTAGCTTTGTCATGCATCATGCTTGTTGTGCATCATGTCTTGTTTATGTGTGGTGTGTTTACCTATGTTGTGTGCTTCTTTTCGATAGTTCCTGTTTCGTTGCGATCGTGAGGATTCGTTCGTCTACGCTTGGTTCGTCTTCATGGCTTCATCTTCTTCATGGACTCGTTCTTCTTCCTAGCGGGATTTCAGGCAAGATGACCGCTACCCTGGATCTCACTACTATCATTGCTATGCTAGTTGCTTCGTTCTATCGCTATGCTGCATTACCTATCTTTTGCTCATCAAGCCTCCCATATTTCCATGGACCTCTAACCTTTGACACCTTTCCTACGCAAACCGTTGTTTGGCTATGTTACCGCTTTGCTCAGCCCCTCTTATAGCGTTGCTAGTTGCAGGTGAAGTTGAAGATTTCTCCATGGTAGATAGGATTTTGGTTGGGATATCACAATATCTCTTATATTTTTAATGCATCTATATACTTGGTAAAGGGTGGAAGACTCGACCTTTTGCCTAGTGTTTTGTTCCACTCTTGCCGCCCTAGTTTCCGTCATACCGGTGTTATGTTCCCAGATTTTGCGTTCCTTACGCGGTCGGGTGATTTATGGGACCCCCTCGACAGTTCGCTTTGAATAAAACTCCTCCAGCAAGGCCCAACCTTGGTTTTACATTTGCCTCACCTAGCCCTTTTTCCCTTGGGAGTCGCGCTCTCGAGGGTCATCTTTATTTTATCCCCCCGGGCCAGTGCTCGTCGTGAGGGTTGGTCCAACCTGTCAACCGCCGGTGGCCACCAGGGGCAACTCTGGGCTGGCCTACCGGAAGTTTGGACAATCCAGTGTGCCCTGAGAACGAGATATGTGCAGCTCCTATCGGGATTTGTCGGCACAGCGGGAGGCTTTGCTGGTCTTGTTTTACCATTGTCGAAATGTCTTGTAAACCGGGATTCCGAGTCTGATCGGGTCTTCCTGGGAGAAGGTCTATTCCTTCGTTGATCGTGAGAGCTTGTCATGGGCTAAGTTGGGACACCCCTGCAGGGTATAATCTTTCGAAAGCCGTACCTGCGGTTATAGGCAGATGGGAATTTGTTAATGTCCGATTGTAGATAACTTGACACCAGACCCGAATTAAAACGCATCAACCTCGTGTGTAGCCGTGATGGTCTCTTTTCAGCAGAGTCCGGGAAGTGAACATGGTTTCTGGGTTATGTTTGACGTAAGTAGGAGTTCAGGATCACTTCTTGATCATTGCTAGCTTCACGTCCATTCCTTTTTCTCTCTTCTCGCTCTTATTTGCGTATGTTAGCCACCATATCATGCTTAGTCGCTGCTGCAGCCTCACCACTTTACCTCTTCCTTTCCCTTTAGGCTTTGCTAGTCTTGATACCCATGGTAATGGGATTGCTGAGTCCTCGTGGCTCACAGATTACTACAACAACAGTTGCAGGTACAGGTTTCGCGATGATCTTGATGCGAGAGCGATGTTTGCTTGTCTTGGAGTTCTTCTTCTGCTTCTTTTTCGATGAGGGGATAGGTTCCAGGTCGGCAGCCTGGGCTAGCAGGGTGGATGTCGTTTGAGTTTCTGTTTGTGATTTATTAGTAGTCGGATGATGCTCTTATGCATTGTGATGTTGTATTCATGTGGCATTGTATGCCTTATGTATGTATCCCCATATATTATGTAATGTTGATGTAATGATATCCACCTTGCAAAAGCGTTTCAATATGCGGGTCTATCCTTGGTGGGACCTTCGAGTTCCTTTTGGATAGGGTCGCATATTGGGCGTGACAAGTTGGTATCAGAGCCTCGACCGACCCTAGGAGCCCCCTTGATTGATCGTGTAGTTTGGCCGTTGTTGAGTCTAGAAGAAAACTGTTTTCGGAGTATAGTTATATCAGAGAGTAGGAATTCTTTTTACTCCTCAGCCCCTTCGTCGCTCTGGTAAGGAATCTTGACGTAGGTGTTTTGAATTACTCCTCTTCCCTTTTTCAACTTTATTTAGGATCTCGCAGTTGGTTTTCCGATCGTTGGTTCTTAGCTCTTTTCATCCGGTGCATTTCTCGTCAAGTTGACGCGAGCCTCTTCATCGTTGTCAAGTTCAATCCTCAGTTGTTTTCTTTTCCCACCCGCCCTCCCTTCTTCTTCTCGGAACCGGAGTCTGTAATCGAGTATCCATCCTACTCGTGCGAAGCCTTTGCTTTCTTTCAACCGGTGTTTTCTCTTCAAGATAGTCGTCGATTTCCCCTTCCAAGTTGCTTTTGTTTTCCCGCCCTCCCACCCTTTTCTTCCCGGAGTCTGACTCTCTCTCGACCATCTATTTCACTCGTGCGAAGCCTCTTCAGTCTTTCGTAAATTATTTTCAACTGGTGAATTCTCGTCTTGTTTGACATTCTTCATCTCTTTTCCTTTCCAGTGGACTCAATTCAAGTTTTTCGGGTTGATCATATTCTTTTCCTCAAAGTGTTTTCCTTGCTCGTTTGCCTCTCGTCATTAAACCATTGCGGAGTTCAAGACATCTCAGGAGATTCGTCTGCGTGTCAATTAATTCGAGGTTGTCACCTCATTCAAATATTTCAATTGTTCCGGTACTTCATCTATCTGTTCATCATCCTTTCCGACGATGTTATCTCTTCAGTGGGCCCTAACCCACAGGTCTTTTCCCAGGATCTTACCTGACTCTTCTAATTTTCCCAGAGTTATTCTCAAATTCTTTTCTAAGTGTGACGTAAGAATGGATCCCATCAGTCACATGCCTTCTCCAAGATCGCTTTCAAAGTCTTTTCATCTTTGGTTCAACCCTTCATCTTTTACATTCTCCCGGAGTTCCTCAGTTAATTTTGGTGTTGTTTCTCGTCGTCAGTCGAAGATCGAAGAAGAGTTTTCCCTCTCAATCTTGTCCGTTCTCTCGAAGATTTGAGGTTCTAGCATCTTGTTATCGAATTATTCTTTTTGTCAGATATTCCTTTTCTTATCCATCCGGAGTATTTCAGAAGTTGTTTTTCCATTTCTTTTCACCGGAGGCCATCATTTCAGCTACCGTTATCCAGTTATCCCGGTGCTTCGTTCAAGTGTTCTTTAATCAGCCCATGATCTCTTTGTTCTTTTCCATGTAAATCCCCTCGAGCATATTTGTTCTTCTAATTCTTCCCGGTGATTCATTCTCGTTCATCAGTCATTTTCGAATTCTAACGGTGGTTCGTTCAAGATTATTTTTCCTTGATTATCATATCAATTCATTCGTTCTTTCCAATCCTACCGGTGATTCATGAAGACCTTCTCAAGTTTGCGATATGTCACTTCTCAATCCTTTTCAAGAAGAATAAGTAGTATGCAAAAATTCGTTGCTTGTCATCAATTTAATTTGATGAAGGATAAGCATACAATAAATCTTATTCTTATTTCATCCAAGTGAGTAATCCCTTCTTTCGGAGTTTGTTCTTGATGAATAAATTCTAGTTCCAAGTGTTTCCAATCTTTTCTTTCCGAAGTTCAAATTTTCCTCGGTCATTTTGTCGGAACCTCCATCTAAATCATCGCAAGGCTCATCTTATTCTTTCATCCTTCATTCTATATCTTCATCCTTTTGTTACTGGAGTTCTTCATGGTGGTTCTTCATGATTTAATTCTTTCTTCAAGAGTTCATCAAGATTCTTATCGAAGGAGCTCAAGTATCTTTTCTTTTCGCGTCTCGAAGCGCAAATAATACTTCATTTTCTTTTGAAGTGAAGTTTTGCATTTCTTTGTTCTTCTAAGCTATCAAATCATTTCCGTTCGTGGCCGGTTATCACCTTATGATCTTGAGATGTAACCTATAAGACCACAACAAGCTTATTCTTTTCGTTGTTGATTTTCTCAACAACTCTGTTCAACCCTTCCTTCTAAATTCTTTCCATTCCATTTTTTCAATTCTTCCGGAGGCATTGCTTTGTTCATCTCGTCAAGTGCCATCTCTTTGGGTGAAGCTCATGTTCTATTCTTTCCTTGTTCAACCGGAGTGCTGCCTAAATCCTTTCAATCTTATTCGTTTCTTATCTCGTTCTAACCGGAGTGGTTTCATAGTCTATCCGATTCCGTGAGCTTTCGATTCTCGTCATTCCTCTCTTCTTCTTGACTGCTCTCGATTCTTTGTTGCTTCTCTTGAGTTCTTGTTTAACCTCATCCCTTCTCCCTTCCGTCTCGGTCCTAAGATCTCGGGACGAGATCTCTTGTTAGTGAAGGAGTGTTGTAATGCCCCGGATTCGATGCTCCAGGTGTCTGCCAGTTGTTCGCCGTCATTGCCATGCCATTTGCTTGCGTGTTGCATTTTGCCATGTCATCATCTGCACTTCATCTGCATGTTTTACAAAACTTGCATCCGTTCGGGTCCTCCCGGTTCTCTCCATTGTCCGTTCAGAGTCCAGACCACACTCGCACGCGCCCGCGGTACCTCCGAAATATTATTTTATAAGTGGCATAAAATGTTCTCAGAATGGGTTGCAACTTGTCGTGCGGTCTTATTATAGTGTAGACAGAGCGCCTGCCAAGTTTCATCGCATTCGGAGTCCATTTGATAGCCCAACCGTTAAATATATAGCGGCACTGTTGCCGGTTTAATCGTCGGACGTTTCGGTCTCCGAAACCGTGCCGGGCCGCACTTCATCCCTCTCTTCTCAGCCTAAGGCATTCTACACAGCTCGCCTAGGTCCAACATACCCCCCCTCGTGTCTGGAGCCGTTGGATCGCGATCCGAGGGTCCCGAAACCCCCCTAGACCCCAAACCCTAGCAAAATCTGCTATATAAGGACACCCTAGTCCATTTTTGGGCAACCTAGACCCCTTCCCTAACCTCCTGCCGCAGACTCCACCCTCCTCCTCGTTTTCTGTGCCGCCCCAGTCACCCCGCCACTTGGCACCGCCGCCTTCTCCTCAAAATCCGGTCAGGCCACCTCGCTACCGCCACTTGGCGCGTCCTGGTTGGCCAGCCGCCACCCAGCCACAGCCTCCAGCCACTGGGCGCACGCCACGCGGCCCTTGCCTCCACTCCCACCGCCGCGGCCCTCTCGGCCCAGATCGGGCCCGCCCCGAGCCGCATCTAGGCCCCCGCAAGCCCGCTCCGCGCTGCCGCACCTCAGCGCTCGCCTCCTGCGTCCGCTGCCGAGCCACCGCCCGAGCGCCCCGCCGTCCTGCGCTCGTCCTCGTCGCCGGAGGACCCCGCCGCCGCCTCGGATCCGTGAACTCCGCCGCCAGGTCGCGCCTCCCCGTCGCCCCTCTCCCTCTCGCTTCTCTCTCTCTCTCTCTCAGATCTCTCTCTCTCCCTCTCCAGGAACCTCGCCACCTTGGAGCACCTCGCCGGAGTCGTCCCCGAGCGCCGTCGTCATCGGGAATGGGTCCCCGGCCTCGTCCTCCACCGGATCTGATGGATCCTGGCCTACCTCGACCTCCCCTACCTCGCCGTCACCTCGAGCCGTCGCTGGAGTTCAAGCGCCGCCGCCGCCTTGTCCTCGTCCCGCTCGGGAGCGGGGACGAGCGCCCGATCGTGGGCTGCCTCCTCCCTTGCGCGTGGGCCCCAGCGCCCCGGCCCAGCGCGCCGGCCTCCTCGAGGCCCAGCCCAACTCCCTAGCCGGCCTGCCTCCTCCTCCGTCCTGGGCCGAAGCCCGCTTCGGTGAGCAGCCCGCTATATCCCGCCCGGTCACATTTTAGCTAACCTGCGCTCATATGTTTTTTTCCTGAAATTGGCTAAGTCCCAGATTTTTGCAATAATCATGCCATGTTCATCGCATCATATCTCTGCATCCGTAGCTCCGTTTCGTGCGTGTAATATGTCAAAATGTTCGCCTCAACGAGTACATCATTTCATTCCATTGCATCATATTCATTTGAGGTCATCTTGATGCTGAATCATCGTTGTGAGAGTGCTTCATGATGTTTTCTGCAGTCTGTTAACAAAACGAGCTCTTTTGTCATTTTTTCCATGATTGATGTGTGCATCCTATGAGGTTGATGTCTACATGTGTTTTGATCTATGCTATGTCTTCTTTACAGAGGTGCTTACCATGTATTTTTGTGATCAATGTGGTGACTAGCACAAGCATGCAAACTAGGCATCGTGATGTTGCTGATTTTAGTCCCTGTTCTGCTGTTATTTTGATGCCATGTAAACTTGATGCTACAGAGAGATCCATGCATATTTTGAGATACTTCAGTAAGGGTGTTTTGAACATGTGGTTATTGTCTATCCATTAATGCCTATGGTTGCAATTATGGAGTAGTCTAGCATGTCATTTTCGTGCTCTACTGTTGCTTCAAAATGTTTCCTGGCAGATTGTTTACATGTTATTCAATTTTGCCAAGCTTGCTATAGTTGATCGTTGCATGCTATGAACTTGTTCTTGACTTGGTTTGTTTCACAAACATGTCTTCTTGATGATGGTATGCTTATCTTGTCATGCAATGACTTGTGGTGAGTGATTCGAGCTCGTTAAGTAGGGTACATGATGTTGCTGTTTTGCTAGGCTGAATCTGTTATTTCATGATGCGATGTAAACATGTTGCTACTAATCATTCTATGCATAATCTGGAGATGATCATTAAATATGTTTTGTTCTACATGTCATCCTATAACCATACATGCCCCTGGTTGCATTTATAGCTTGCTGTAGATTGTTCATATCTTGCTCTAAAGTTGCTTGATAATGTTGCTGTCAGCCTGTTAACATTAAGTTCAGTTGTTACCATGATTGTTGCTAGTGTTCCATGCACCCTATGACCTTGCTATTGCCATGCTTAGCTTCACAAATATGTCTTCTTACTGTTGGGTGCCTTTCCATGCCATGTATTGCTCTGTAGTGAGTTGCACAAGCTCATTTACATGCCTTCATAATTCTGTTCCTGCCATGTATGAATCTGCATTATAACTTGCCATGTTCACGTGGGTGCCATCATATTTTCTGATCCTTTTTGGCTCATGGTCAGTAAGGGACACTTGTTCTATGCAATTAGTAGGTTCATGCCATGCCTTTGTTTGCCATGATAAGTTCCTGTAACATGTTGTTTGATAGCTCTAAACATTGCATCGTGATGTTATTTTTTGCAAAGTCTGAAATTGTTATTACTTGCAATCTTACCATGTGTGTTTGAGCATGTTCTAGTGATTTCTGGAGATAGCTCAGTGTTCATGTTTTGTTGTGCTTTACCTGTACATAATGCCATGCCTTTTGTTATCATGTTGGGATGCTGTAGCATGTTGTTTTGATGCTTGCAATATGCCTAGTTGCTGTTTTGGACAGCTTGTCCTTTAAACTTGTTTCATGTGTGTGTGTTGAACCGTTGCTCCGTTTTGAGTGTGCTCTATATGAAACTTGCTTGATATTGCATGCAGTTTCATATTATCACGTTGCATCCTTGTTTTGAGGTGTTTGCTTGATGTTTGGGTGCATTTTGCATCAATGCCATGTTGATCTTGTTTTGCTCATATCTTCTAGGCCGTAGCTCCGAATTAAATGAACTTTATATGTAACTTGACTAGAATCTCGTGTAGATCTTATTGGTGCATCTTAACTTGCTGTTTAACAACTTGAACATAAGGTTTATTCAGATCTGGACCAATTTCGAAATTTGCATATGAGGACTAACCGGAATTGTTATATGTTGTTCCCGGCCTCATTTAAACTTGCCTTCATGTGTTGCTCTTGTTTGCCTCATCTCTTGCCATGAGTAGCTTCGTGTAGCTTTGTCATGCATCATGCTTGTTGTGCATCATGTCTTGTTCATGTGTGGTGTGTTTACCAATGTTGTGTGCTTCTTTTCGATAGTTCCCGTTTCGTTGCGATCGTGAGGATTCGTTCGTCTATGCTTGGTTCGTCTTCATGGCTTCATCTTCTTCATGGACTCGTTCTTCTTCCTAACGGGATTTAAGGCAAGATGACCGCTACCCTGGATCTCACTACTATCATTGCTATGCTAGTTGCTTCGTTCTATCGCTATGCTGCGTTACCTATCTTTTGCTCATCAAGCCTCCCATATTGCCATGAACCTCTAACCTTTGACACCTTTCCTACGCAAACCGTTGTTTGGCTATGTTACCGCTTTGCTCAGCCCCTCTTATAGCGTTGCTAGTTGCAGGTGAAGTTGAAGATTTCTCCATGGTGGACAGGATTTTGGTTGGGATATCACAATATCTCTTATATTTTTAATGCATCTATATACTTGATAAAGGGTGGAAGACTCGGCCTTTTGCCTACTGCTTTGTTCCACTCTTGCCGCCCTAGTTTCCGTCATACCAATGTTATGTTCCCGGATTTTGCGTTCCTTACGCGGTCGGGTGATTATGGGACCCCCTCGACAGTTCGCTTTGAATAAAACTCCTCCAGCAAGGCCCAACCTTGGTTTTACATTTGTCTCACCTAGCCCTTTTTCCCTTGGGAGTCATGCTCTCGAGGGTCATCTTTATTTTATCCCCCCCCCCCGGGCCAGTGCTCGTCGTGAGTGTTGGTCCAACCTGTCAACCGCCGGTGGCCACCAGGGGCAACTCTGGGCTGGCCTACCAGAAGTTTGGACAATCCGGTGTGCCCTGAGAACGAGATATGTGCAGCTCCTATCAGGATTTGTCGGCACAGCGGGAGGCTTTGCTGGTCTTGTTTTACCATTGTCGAAATGTCTTGTAAACCTCGATTCCGAGTCTGATCGGGTCTTCCTGGGAGAAGGTCTATTCCTTCGTTGATCATGAGAGCATGTCATGGGCTAAGTTGGGACACCCCTGTAGGGTATATACTTTCGAAAGCCATGCCTGCGGTTATAGGCAGATGGGAATTTGTTAATGTCCGATTGTAGATAACTTGACACCAGATCCGAATTAAAACACATCAACCGCGTGTGTAGCCGTGATGGTCTCTTTTCGGCGGAGTCTGGGAAGTGAACATGGTTTCTGGGTTATGTTTGACGTAAGTAGGAGTTCAGGATCACTTCTTGATCATTGCTAGCTTCACGTCCGTTCCTTTTGCTCTCTTCTCGCTCTTATTTGCGTATGTTAGCCACCATATCATGCCTAGTCGCTGCTGCAGCCTCACCACTTTACCTCTTCCTTTCCCTTTAAGCTTTGGTAGTCTTGATACCCATGGTAATGGGATTGCTGAGTCCTCGTGGCTCAAAGATTACTACAACAACAGTTGCAGGTATAGGTTTCGCGATGATCTTGACGCGAGAGCGATGTTTGCTTGTCTTGGAGTTCTTCTTCTGCTTCTTCTTCGATCAGGGGATAGGTTCCAGGTCGGCAGCCTGGGCTAGCAGGGTGGATGTCGTTTGAGTTTCTGTTTGTGATTTATCCGTAGTCGGATGATGCTCTTATGTATTGTGATGTTGTATTCATGTGGCATTGTATACCTTATGTATGTATCCCCATCTATTATGTAATGTTGATGTAATGATATCCACCTTGCAAAAGCGTTTCAATATGCGGGTCTATCCTTGGTGGGACCTTCGAGTTCCTTTTGGATAGGGTCGCATATTGGGCGTGACAGATGGGTATAGTTTTGAGGGTGGTGGGTGGCAATTGGCTCTGATTAGCAAAGAGCTGGCAACCGACGCATCGTTGGACTAAGTCCTAAGCATCTGCCCGGGCGGTCGGCCAATAAAATCCTGTACGGAAGGCCTTGCCTACAAGGACCCGGGCGGCGGCGTGGTGCTCGCCGAGTCCGGCGTGAATTTCAGCCAGGAGATTTCACCCTTCCTCTTCGGAGATACACCTTTGAAGGACTCCGGTTGTGCTTTTCTTATAAAGTTCTCCCTCATGGACCTTGTAGGCTTTAGATCGCCGAACTATGCAGCGGGCCTCATTTTGGTCTTCGAGAAGTTCCTGCCTGATTAAGTAGGCTAGGAATGGTTCCGTCCACGGGGCAATTACTGACAGTATTTCGTGGGCTGAATCTGTTATTTCATTGGCTGAGCCACCGATTGTGTCAGAATGTTCTGAGTTAGGCGATGCAGTTGGTTCCGGATTGTTATTTCCGGACTCCTCTTCCCATAATACGGATGGCTTAAAGAGCCGCTCTAGGAAGATGTTTGGAGGGACGACGTCGCGTTTTGCGCCGATGCGTGCCAACATGTCTGCTGCCTGGTTATTATCCCGGGCTACATGGTGGAATTCAAGTCCTTCGAACCGGGCTGACATTTTTAAGACGGCGTTACGGTAGGCTGCCATTTTTGGATCCTTGGCGTCAAAGTCTCCATTTACTTGGGATATTGCGAGGTTTGAATCTCCACGCACCTCTAGGCGTTGAATACCCATGGAGATTGCCATCCGGAGGCCATGTAGAAGGGCCTCGTATTCGGCTGCATTGTTGGAGTCCGTGTACATTATTTGAAGCACGTATTGGACTGTGTCTCCGGTTGGGGACGTCAAGACGACGCCAGCCCCCAAACCAGCCAACATTTTGGAGCCGTCGAAATGCATGATCCAATTGGAGTATGCGCCGTACTCTTTAGGGAGTTCGGCTTCGGTCCATTCGGCGATGAAGTCAGCCAAAACTTGCGATTTTATAGCTCGCCATGGTTTGTAGGTTATGTCAAATGGTAAGAGCTCAATGGCCCATTTTGCAATCCTGCCCGCCGCGTCGCGATTGTTTATAATATCATTGAGAGGTACTTCAGAGGCCACCGTTATGGAACACTCTTGAAAGTAGTGTCGCAGCTTCCGGGATGCCATGAACACCGCATACGCTATATTTTGATAATGTGGGTAACGGGACTTGCATGGAGTTAAGACAGTGGATACGTAGTACACTGGTTTTTGAAGAGGGAATTTGTGCCCTTCTGTTTCTCGTTCGACGACGAGTGCGGCGCTGACAACTTGATGTGTTGTCGCGATGTATAATAACATAGGTTTGCCCAGGTTGGGCGCGGCCAGGACCGGATTCGTTGCCAATACGGTCTTAATTTCTTTGAGTCCGGCCGCGGCAGCATCCGTCCATTCGAAGTGTTCGGTGCGCCAGAGGAGGCGATAGAGGGGAAGTGCCTTTTCTCCCAAATGGGAGATGAAGTGGCTTAGAGCCGCCACGCATCCAGTTAGTTTTTGTATTTGCTTAAGGTCTTTTGGGATATCCAATTGTGACAGAGCTCGGATCTTGGCTGGATTTGCTTCAATTCCTCTACCGGATACAATGAAGCCCAAGAGCTTTCCGGCTGGTACGTCGAAAACACATTTTTCCGGGTTGAGCTTAATGTCATATGCTCGGAGGTTGTCGAATGTCACCCTCAAGTCGTCTACTAGAGTTTCGACGTGTTTGGTCTTTACGACCACATCGTCTACGTATGCCTCTACCGTCTTGCCTATCTGGGTAGCCAGACATGTCTGAATCATGCGCTGATATGTTGCGCCGGCATTTTTGAGTCCGAAGGGCATTGTGTTGAAGCAGAATGGTCCGTATGGAGTAATGAATGCCGTTGCGGCCTGGTCTTTTTCCGCCATCTTGATTTGATGGTATCCGGAGTATGCGTCGAGGAAGCACAATGAATCATGCCCTGCGGTAGCATCGATGATTTGGTCGATGCGAGGGAGAGGGAAAGGGTCCTTTGGATAGGCCTGGTTAAGGTCTTTGAAATTGACACAAAGGCGCCAGGATTTGTCCTTTTTGGGTACCATTACCAGGTTGGCTAGCCAGTCCGGATGTTTTATATCTCTGATGAATTCGGCTTCTAAGAGCTTGGCTAGCTCCTCTCCCATTGCCTGTCTTTTGGGTTCGGAAAATCGCCGAAGAGCCTGTTTGACTGGCTTAAATCCTTTTAGGATATTTAGGCTGTGCTCTGCCAGCCTGCGTGGGATTCCTGGCATGTCTGAAGGGTGCCAGGCGAAAATGTCCCAATTTTCCCGAAGGAATTCTCGTAGTGCAGCATCTACATCAGGATTTAATTGTGCCCCAATGGAGGCCGTCTTTGTGGGGTTCGTTGGATGGACCTGGAATTTGACTATTTCGTCTGCTAGTTTAAAAGAGGTGGACTTAGACCTCTTATCGAGTATCACATCATCCCTATCCACCATGGAGCGCAGCGCAGTGAGTTCTTCTGCCGCTAGGGCTTCGGATAATGCCTCTAGGGCCAGTGCGGCTGTCTTATTTTCAGCGCGGAGTGCTATATCTGGATCACTGACGAGAGTGATTATTCCATTGGGCCCGGGCATTTTGAGCTTCATGTACCCGTAATGGGGTATAGCTTGGAAGATTGTGAATGCCTCTATCCCTAACAAGGCGTGATATCCGCTGCCGAATGGGGCCACTTGGAACGTGACCTCTTCGGACCTGTAGTTGTCCGGCGAGCCGAACACTACGTCTAGTGTGATTTTTCCTGTGCAGCATACTTCTCGACTAGGGATTATTCCCCTGAAGGTTGTGCTGCTTCGCTCAATGCGGCTCCAGTCAATTTCCATTTTTTGAAGGGTTTCCTCGTAGATGAGGTTTAATCCGCTGCCGCCATCCATGAGTACCTTGGTAAGACGAAAGCCGTCCACTATCGGACTGAGGACCAATGAGGATGGTGCTCGAGCTGTTCAGAATTTAGGTTCATCGCTGGCATTGAAGGTGATAGCCGTGTCGCTCCATGGATTTGTTGTTGCTACTTGGTAGACCTCGGCAAGGCTGCGGATTGTTCGCTTCCGCATGTTATTTGATGCGAAAGTCTCGAAGACTGTTAATACTGTACTGCTACTGCTGGGCTGGTTGCCCGGGGCTAGAAAGCCTTCGCCACTTTTGGCCACCTGCCGTAGTATCCAACATGCTCGAAGGCTATGTGTTGGAGTGGCGCCCTCCGTACTGTGGATTTTGCAGGGTCCGTTGAGCCATCCCTCCAGTACGGTTCCGTGCCCTCTAGGGGGTTTTTGCTTTTTGGTTTTTAATCCAGGTGCTTGAGTATGACGCACCCTTTTATTTCGGACTGCGGTTGTATTCAGGGCCGGATTGTCCCAAATCCTGGTTTCGGTTTTCCAGGCACTCTCCATCGCATAGTATTTTTATACAATGGTCGCTAGGTCGGCGAAGCGTGTAACTTCGCGACGACTTATGGCGTTTATGATTCCCTTGTTCGTGTAATGATGTACTGTTTCATCGGGCTCTTGCTGTATTTGAGATAGATCGCTTATGTTTGGGTGGGCGGGTGGAATTAAGTTCGGAACCCCGCCCGATCTGAGGCTCAAAGGCCAAGAAGTTTCCGGATTTGGAAGCCTGGTTTGTTGGATGCTTTCCAATGAATCTGGTCCGTTACCTGACTTTAGGTTCAGTATTTGATTGACGTCCGTCCCTCCACGGGAATCCGGCATGGAGGGATCGGGAATCCGGACATAGCTGGTTTTTAACGTAGAAGAATAGTCGTTGCATTGTTCCTCTACCACAACAACGTGGTGGGTAGCCTAGGGAGAGTTAATTTCTCTTAGATCGGTTTTAAGCCCAAGCTGATCGTAGTCTGTAGAGACTCCCAGGGCGGCGATGCAATCCAAGAGCTCGTTTACGGAGGAGTGCTCCATCGGATCTAGCTGCTCGGCAAATTCCGAGCTGACATGAAGATCGCTTTTGATGACCTGAGAGGTCATCGTCGGAGCGGTGGCCGAACAGACGGTCATAAGAAAACGACCTAGCCAAATAGTTTGGCCGGCGGCCAAAGCTTCCTTGACGATGATGTCGTCTTTAAAGACGGGAAAAGGCATCCTTCCTGATTGCGACGGCACAGAGGAACTCTCAATGAAAGCACCAATGTCGGTGTCAAAACCGGCGGATCTCGGGTAGGGGGTCCCGAACTGTGCGTCTAGGCGGATGGTAACAGGAGACAAGGGACACGATGTTTTACCCAGGTTCAGGCCCTCTTTATGGAGGTAAAACCCTACGTCCTACTTGATTAATATTGATGATGTGTGTTAGAAGAGTAGATCTACCACGAGATCAAGGAGGCTAAACCCTAGAAGCTAGCCTATGGTATGATTGTTGTTCGTCCTACGGACTAACGCCATCTGGTTTATATAGACACCGGAGAGGGCTAGGGTTACACAGAGTCGGTTACAATGGTAGGAGATCTACATATCCGTATCGCCAAGCTTGCCTTCCACGCCAAGGAAAGTCCCATCCGGACAGGGGACGAAGTCTTCAATCTTGTACCTTCATAGTCTTGGAGTCCGGCCGATGATGATAGTTCGGCTATCCGGACACCCCCTAGACCAGGGCTCCCTCAGCGGCCCTGAAGGTGGTGAAGGGCAGCGAGGCCGCCCTCCAGGCCGAGTACGAGACCGAGGCAGCAAACTGGGACGAGTTGAGGCAGGCACTGAGCGAGGGCTATGGCTAGATTGAAGATCTGGTTGACGGTAAGCCATCTTCCTCTTCGTCCATTTTCTTGCCGCCTGCTGCTTGGTCCGACTTCTGACTTTGTGTTTTTGTCTTTTCTTTTCTTCTTTGTACAAAGTACTTCCCCGGCTATTCTGTTGCCGCCAGCTAGGTCATTGAGGCCCACCGCAATGCGCAGAGGTAGGCTGGTGCTGAGATTGCGCCGGATGCCCGCCGGGCGCTCGAGGAGCAACTCCTGGCCATCCTAGCCCGTCTTCAGCCGGCTCACCACATGCTCCACCGCCTTCAGCGCGTTGGAGCCCAGGTGTTGTCCGCCCTTTGGCTCGGCGAAGTGATTCCCCGCACCCCCAGCCGGACTGCCGACTGGCTGGAGGTGGCAGTTGGTCGCTTCGAAGCCTGGAAGGCTTCTGCAGCTCGGCCAGGCGCCAAGCGGGCGCTGGAGTTTGTTCGAGCCTGGTATCCTGGGATGAACTTGGCCCATCTGGCCACGTGGCGGCAGGAGGCCAACGAGGAGCTGGAGCCTGATACGTCTGCAATGTACCTATAATTTTTGATTGTTCCATGCTATTATATTACCCCTTTTGGAGCGGCTAGCAGTCGGCCCCTTGTCCTTCAGCTCGCGGGCGCTGCCTGCTCTCGGCGAGGGGGCGGATCATCATTTCGCCGGATGGGCACTTCGGTGCGGCAACCGGCTTCTTGCTGCTCGGCAGTCGTGTCAAGGAGCTGCTGGACGCGCTCCGTTATGTGGCGACACTCGTCGCCCTCGAGCTTGTCTACCTCATCTGCTACCGCTTGGGCAGCTCGTATGTTCTCCGCAGGCGTGGCGTAGATGGGACGATCTGTCCCGAACATGCTGGCGATAGTCGCGCCACGCTGCCTGATCGAGACAATGCGGCTAGGCCCCTCAGTGGCCGGCGTGCCGCCGACAGCTCGGTCCATCTCGCGCTGGTAGGCTTCCAAGAGGCATTGCATGCTGGCTAGTCAGTTGGCGCTTTCGATGAGCTGGACGCGGCGTGCTTCCAGCGTCTTAGTGTCTGCGTCTTCCGGGATGGGCGCTGACAAGTCTCGCAGTGCCGCATCGAGTGGGTCTCGAACACCTCCATCCGAGTACTCGCCACTGTTAGTGACAAGCACCTCCGTGACGGTGCTCCCGTCGCTATGCTCGCGAGGAGGTGGCTCGACCACTACGTTAGTGGGGAAAGCATCAAGCGACGCCGTGTCGGAGTTGACGATCATCGGGTCGGTGGAGCCAACAGGCTCCAAGTCCACAGCAGGCTCGCTGGCGACGTGAAGCTGGTCGAGGAGGTTGTCAAGGCGGCTCTCAAGGCAGTCGGTGCCTGCATCGGATGTAGGCTCGTCGGAGAGGCGGATCTCGCCAACAAGATCGGCGAGGCAGCTTGCTGCACAGGTGATCTCCGCGCCGTGCAGCGCATCGAGGCTGACACTGTCGGGCATGCTAGGCTGGCTGCGCTTGCCAGGAAGGAAAAGGGTTCCCGTCCAGAGCAGGTCTCCGGACGACGATGCACCTGGCCCCACGGCGGGCGCCAAATGTCGGGTGGTAGGTGCGACATATGCCAACGGGTGGCTTATCATTGCGGGAGCCAGTAAGACATCGCCGGTGCCTGGAAACGGGATAAGGCGAAGACATGCACGCCAGCGAATCTAACCCAGGTTTGGGGCTCTCTGTGGAGATAACACCCCTAGTCCTGCTCTGCGGGCTCTCCGCATGATCACTAGATCAAGACAAGTAGCTACAAGAGGCTCCTTGAGCTATTTGGTTGGAGGAAGAAGAAGGGCAAGGCTAGCTCTCCTTTCCTCTCTATCTGGTGTCTAAAACTCTAAGAGATCAACCCTTTACATGGGCGCCCTGGGGGGTTTATATAGGCCTACCCCCAGGGGTACAATGGTAATCCAGCTGGATGTGGGTCCAGGCTGTCAGTGTCTGTAATCGCTGGCTTCTCCGCCGACCTCTGGGGCCCGCCGAATGGTGGGTCCCGCCGGCTGCCGGCCTCTAGGCCGACAGGATGGACCCACTGTCCGGGGGTCTTGTCGACTGCTGGTTACTGTAGCCTTACTCTTGGTGACGATGTCTTTGTCGGGGTACGCATGGCTAAAGTGCCGCCGCCTGGCGGGCTTTCAGTGTAGCCTTACCCCGTCTTATCTGCTTAATGGTGCACAAACTTCTAGGGTGGAGGCATGCCGTTTGTTGGGAGCCGACTTCCCCCCAGGCCGACTGGTGAAGCTTGGCCGCCTTCTGGTGTCTCTCTGGCCAGAGGGGCCCACCACCTGCGGGCCGTACAAACGTCCTGTCGTAGGTGATGTCATGGTCAACATGGAAACAGTGTCGCGCTGGACGGGGAGTGGCCGCCCTGTACGGTACACTGTGGCCACGCTTGCTCCGGGATTCGGGGGGGGGGGCAGGCTTCACTGTAGCCACACCATGTCTTATCGCCGTTATGTGGGTGCAGAATTTGAGGGTGTGAGCCGGGCCGCCTGCTAGGAGTCGGCCTTCTGATGGCGGGCTGCTAGGAGTCGGCCCTCGTTGAGAGGGCTTGCAGAGCCTTGCCGCCCTCTGGCAGCCGGTCGGTGGGCAGCCGGCCTAAAGAAGGCGGCCCGCCGTCTTGGATGCTTGAGGACGCAGTTGGCCCGATAATTTTTGAAGAACCAGGGGGAGCTGATTAGGCTACCCGTGGCTATTTACTCCGATAGGTTATGTCCAAGAATATGCATTTTCATCTTATGCTTCCAACTAGCAAAATGAGTTCCATCAAAGTAAGGACCTCTACGGTGGTAATTTCCCTCACTAGACGCCATATTGTCCTAGGTTGTGAAACCAAGGCTATGATCACCAAAGCAATGGAAATCAAGGAAAATGGAGACCAAAGCTCTGATACCAATTGTAGGATCAATAGTATGTGTAGAGGGGGCGGTGATTAGACTACTTGACCAAATAAAAATCTAGCCTTTTCCCAATTTTAAGTCTTGGCAGATTGTAGCAACTTAGCACAAGTCAAGCAACCAACCTACACATGCAATTCTAAGAGTATAGCAGTGGAATGTAAATCATTGCATATGAAGGTAAATGGGAGAAGTTTGGAGGGAGCAAACTCAATATAGACACGGAGATTTTTTGCGTGGTTCCGATAGGTGGTGCTATCGTACATCCACGTTGATGGAGACTTCAACCCACGAAGGGTAACGGCTGCGCGAGTCCATGGAGGGCTCCACCCACAAAGGGTCCACGAAGAAGCAACCTTGTCTATCCCACCATGGCCATCGCCCACGAAGGACTTGCCTCACTTGGGTAGATCTTCATGAAGTAGGCGATCTCCTTGCCCTTACAAACTCATTGGTTCAACTCCACAATCTTGACGGAGGCTCCCAAGTGACACCTAACCAATCTAGGAGACACCACTCTCCAAAAGGTAATAGATGGTGTGTTGATGATGAACTCCTTGCTCTTGTGCTTCAAATGATAGTCTCCCCAACACTCAACTCTCTCTTACAGATTTTGCTATGGTGGAAAGATGATTTGAGTGGAAAGCAACTCGGGGAAGGATAGAGATCAAGATTCTTGTGGCTATATTGGAATGTCTTGGTCTCAACACATGAGTAGGTGGTTCTCTCTCAGAAAATGAGTAGTGGAAGTGTAGGCACGTTGTATTGGCTCTCTCTTGAATGGAGAAGGGGTGGAGGGGTATATATAGCCTCCACACAAAATCTAACCATTACACACAAATTCCCAAACTCGGTGGGACCTGATGTTGCTTGAAGCTATGCCGATTTTTCCCCAAAGAGGAACGGATGATGCAGCACATCGGTGGTAGGTATTTCCCTCAGATATGAAACCAAGGTTATCGAACCAGTAGGAGAACCAAGCAACACAACGTAAACAACCCCTGCACACAAAGAACAACACCTCGCAACCCGACGTGTTAAAGGGGTTGTCAATCCCTTTCAGGGTACGGTGCCTTAAGATAGGCAAAGGACGTGAAGTAAATTTGTAGATAGGATAAATAGATCACGGATCAAATAAATTGCAGCAAGTTATTTTTGTATTTTTTTAGTTTAACAGATCTGAAATTAAACGCGGGGAAAAAGCAGATCGCAAGGCAAATATAAGAGAAAGAAGACCTGGGGGCCATAGGTTTCACTAGTGGCTTCTCTCGAGAAAAATAGCAAACGGTGGGCCGGGTGAACAAATTACTATTGGGCAATTGATAGAACTTCAAATAATTATGACGATATCCAGGCAATGTTCATTACATAGGCATCATGTCCAAGATTAGTAGACCGACTCCTACCTGCATCTACTACTATTACACCACACATCGACCGCTATCCAGCATGCATCTAGTGTATTAAGTTAATGGAAAAGCGGAGTAATGCAATAAGAACGATGACATATTGTAGACAAGATCCGTTTATCTATTGAGGCAGATATGGATCCCATCTTTTTATCCTTAGTAGCAACGATACATACGTGGCGGTTCCCTTTCTATCACTGGGATCAAGCACTATAAGATCGAACCCACTACCGGGCAGCTCTTCCCATTGCAAGATAAAGAGATCAAGTTGGCCAAACAAAACCCAAATATCGGAGAAGAAATACAAGGCTATGAGATATCACGCGTATCAGAGATCAAAGAACTAAAATAACTTTCATGGATATAAAAAGATATAACTTATCATAAACTCGAAGTTCATCATATCCCAACAAACACACCGCAAAAAGGACTTACATCATATGGATCTCCAAGAGATCATTGTATTGATAATCAAGAGAGAGAGAAGAAGCCATCTAGCTACTAACTACGGACCCGAAGGTCTACAAAGAACTATTCACGCATCATCGGAGAGGCACCAATGGAAGTGATGAACCCCTCCGTGATGGTGTCCAGATTGGATCTCGGTGTTCTGGACTCTGCGGTGGCTGGATGAAAATTTCGTCGACTCCTATAGGGTTTCTAGAATATTGGGGTATTTATAGAGCATAGAGTCGGTCCAGGGGGCACCTAAGGTGGGCACAACCCACCTTGGCGTGCCTGGGACTCCTGGCGCGCCCAGGTGGGTTTTCCCCTCCTCGGGACTCCCCCAGGTGCAACCAGGGCCCGCTGTGTTCCTTCTAGCCCATAAAAAATCATCGTAAATTGGCGTGGTATTTGGACCCCTTCTGATATTGATTTCCTGCGATGTAAAAACATGCAGAAAACAACAATTGGCACTTGGCACTATGTCAATAGGTTAGTACCAAAAATGATATAAAATGACTATATAATTTTTATAAAACATCCACGATTGATAATAACACAGCATGGAATAATCAAAAATTATAGATACATTGGAGACGTATCAGCATCCCCAAGCTTAACTCCTGCTCGTCGTCGAGTAGGTAAGTGATAAAATAGAATTTTTGATGTGGAGTGCTGCTTATCATGTCATATCATATTCTTTTCTTCATAGCATGGACATTTGGACTTTTATGTGATTCAAAGCAATAGTCTAGTTTTGACATAATAATTTAGATACTCAAGCATATAAACAAGAAACCATGTCTTTCAAAATATCAATGCTAAAACAAGTTATCCCTAGCCAATCATGCTCAAACATTGATCCATTCATGAAACACACTCGAATATTAGCCACACCCAATACTTAAGTATGATCATATTGTCCCCTAGTTGGTGCTTTTATGAGAGAGGATGGGGACTCAATTTCAAAAATAAAAATTGCATAAAGTAAAAGAAAGGCCCTTCACGGAGGGAAGTAGGGATTTGTAGAGGTGCCACAGCTCAAAGCGAAAACAATAGAGATAAAAACATTTTGGGAGGTGTATCCATCCCACCAACGAAAATGACTTGGTGCATCCCAACACTTTCCATGCTAGATATATCATAGGCGGTTCCCAAACATAAAATAAAATTTATTCCTTTTTCCACCATAACTTTCACTTAACATGGCTAACCGTATCCACGGGTGCCCTCCATACCAACACTTTCCAAGGAACTTACTATTTGACAACATAAAGTAAATTCATTTTTGCATTTCGGGACTGGGCATCCCTAATACCTTTGCCTTAATCTCGTGCAATGACAAGTGAATAAACACTCATCGTGAGAATAACACATCTAGCATGGAAAATATTAGCTACCCGTTACCGTTCCGCGAGCGGAACAAACACACAAAAGAGAAGTTCATTTTGAAAATTAGAGATGGCACATGCAAATTTGCTTAGAACGGCAAAAGAATACCACATATAGGTAGATATAATGGATTCATGTGGCAAAACTGGTTTAAAGGATTCTGGATGCACAAGTAGAAGTCATACTTGGTGCAAAATGAAGGCTAGCAAAAACATTGAGAAGCGACCAACCAAGAAACAAATAATCTCATAAGCAAGAATTAAGCATAATTAACACCGAATAATGCACCACAAGTAGGATATAATTTTCATTGCATGATTATTGACTTTCGTGTGTGCATAGGGAATCACATTCTTAACACCAATATTCTTACTAGAGCATAATTACTCACCAACATAACTCACATATCACATCATCGTATCGACAATAATATATTATATGTAATTTTTCTTTCTTTATCCTTCTTGGATATCTATCACTTTGGGACTAATTTTCATGTGTTTCTTTTTCATAAGCTCAAACAAATATAAGTGAAGATCATGAGCATAACATATTTTCTTTCTCTCAAAATAATTTAAGTGAAGCAAGAGAGAATTTCTTAAAAAATTTACTAACTCTCAAATAAATCTAAGTGATAAAAGAGAGCATTTCTTCAAAAATACTAAGCACACCATTCTCAAAAAGATATAAGTGAAGCACTAGAGCAGGTCCATTGCTCATAAAAATTTAAGTGAAGCATAGAGAGAAATTCTAACAAGTCATGGCATAATTTTGGCTCTCTCAAATAGGTGCGTAAAGAAAGGATTGATGACTTAAAAGACAAAAAGAAAACAAGCAAAGACACATATCATACAAGACGATCCAAGCAAAACACATATCATGTGACGAATAAAAATATAGTCTTGAGTAAAATACTGATGGTCGTTAGAAGAAAGAGGGGATGCCACTCGGGGGCATCCCCAAGCTTAGTTGGTTGCTCATTCTTGGATAATAGCTTGGGATGCCGGGGCATCACCAAGCTTAGGCTCTTCTATCCTTGTTTCATCCATCGTAGGATAACCCAAAACTTGAAAACTTCAATCACACAAAACTCAATAAAACCCTTGTGAAATCCATTAGTAAAAGAAAGAAAACCACTACTATAAGTGTTGTGTCAAACCAGTTCTTATTTTGTTTTTGTATTATATCTACTGTATTCCAACTTTTCTATGGCAAAAACTCATCAAAGAAAACCATAGAGCCATCAAAATAAGCACACAACACAAAGAAAACAGAATCTGTCAAAACAGAACAGTCTGTAGTAATCTGGAACTTTCGAATACTTCTGTAACTCCAAAACTTCTACCAGATTAGGACGACCAGCATAATTTTATGTTAATCTTCTGAAAAAAGAATCAGGGTAAAAGCTATTTTCTGTGATTTATGATTATTATTTTCGTTAGCACAAAGTTTCTGTCTTTTTCAGCAAGATCAAACAACTATCACCCCGGAAGATCCTAAAGGCTTTACTTGGAACAAACACTAACTAAAACACAAAAAAAACAATCATAACAATAGCATAATTGTGCTAACACTCAAGAACAGAAAGCAAAAAGCAAAAATAAATTTCATTCATTGGGTTGCCTCCCAACAAGCTATAGTTTTACGCCCTTAGCTAGGCATAACGATTTTATTGATGCTCACATAAAAGATAATAATTGCAACACAAAGAGAGCATCATAAAACATGTGACAAACATATTTATGTCTAACATACTTCCTATGCATAGGAATTTTATAAGCAAACAAATTATCAACGCAAGCAAAAACTAGCATATGCAAGGAAAAAGAAAGAGACGATAGCAATCTCGACATGAAGAAAGGTAATTTAGTAACATGAAAATTTCTATAACCATATTTTCCTCTCTCATAATAATTACATGTAGGATCATAAGAAAATTCAACAAAATAGCTATCACATAACATATTTTCGACACAATCCACATGCATGCAAAGTTGACACTCTTCCAAAATAGTGGGATTGACATTAACTAAAGTCATGACCTCTCCAGACCCACTTTTACCAAAAATTTCACAAGATTGATAATTCTCCAAAGTAGTGGGATCACTAATACCTAAAGTTGACACTCTTCCAAACCCACTTTCAATATTATCGCAAACATATTCATCATGTGGGTTAAATAAATTTTCAAGATCATAAGTAACACTATCACCCCAATCATGATCATTGCAATAAGTAGCAGACATAGCAAAACTAGCATCCCCAAGCTTGGGGTTTTGCATATTACTAACACATGTGACATTAATAGAATAACATCATTGCAATCATGCTTTTCATTAGAGGAGCAATCGTGAATCTCTTCATAAATTTCTTCATCACAATTTTCAGATTCACGAATTTCAAGCAAAACTCCATAAAGATAATCTAGTGCACATAACTCACTAGCAATTGGTTCAACATAATTGGATCTCTTAAAGAGATTGGAAAGAGGATGAGGCTCCATAAACTTTTAGCAAGCGAAGATGCAAGCAAAATAAGGAACATGGTAACACAAGCAAACATGAGATCTGACGAGAAAAAGGCGAACGAAAAAGAGGGCGAATAAAACGGCAAAGTTTTGTGAAGTGAGGGAGAGGAAAATGAGAGGAAAATAATGTAAATTGCAAGGAGATGAGGTTTGCGATTAGGAACTTGGTTATGTTGAAGATCCTCCCCGGCATCAGTGCCAGAAATTCCTTTTGATGTCGCTTTCCCCAAAGAGGAAGGGATGATGCAGCACATCGGTGGTAGGTATTTCCCTCAGATATGAAACCAAGGTTATCAAAGTAGTAGAAGAACCAAGCAACACAATGTAAAGAACACCTGCACACAAAGAACAACACCTCGCAACCCAACATGTTAAAGGGGTTGTCAATCCCTTTCGGGGTACGGTGCCTCAAGATAGGCAAAGGACGTGAGGTAAATTTGTAGATAGGATAAAAATATTGCGGATCAAATAAATTGCAGCAAGGTATTTTTGTATTTTTGTTTAATAGATCTGAAAATAAACGCTAGGAAAAAGTAGATCGCAAGGCAAAAATATGAGAAAGAAGACCCGGGGGCGGTAGGTTTCACTAGTGGCTTCTCTCGAGAAAAAATATTAAACAGTGGGTGAACAAATTACTGTTGGGCAATTGATAGAAATTGAAATAATTATGACGATGTCCAGGCAATGATCATTACATAGGCATCACATCCAAGATTAGTAGACCGACTCCTGCCTGCATGTACTACTATTATTCCACACATCGACCGCTATCCAGCATGCATCTAGTGTATCAAGTTCATGAAAAAAATGGAGTAATGCAATAAGAATGATGACATGACATAGACAAGATCCGTTTATCTATTGCGGCAGATATGGATCCCGTCTTTTTATCCTTAATAGCAATGATACATACGTGTCGGTTCCCTTTCTGTCACTCGGATCAAGCATTGTAAGATCGAACCCTCTGCCGGGCACCTCTTCCCATTGCAAGATAAATATATCAAGTTGGACAAACAAAACCCTAATATCGGAGAAGAAATACGAGGCTATAAGAGATCACACATATAAGAGATCAAAGAATTCAAATAACTTTCATGGATATAAAAATATATAACTGATCATAAACTCGAAGTTCATCAGATCCCAACAAACACACCGCAAAAAGGACTTACATCATATGGATCTCCAAGAGATCATTGTATTGATAATCAAGAGAGAGAGAAGGAGAGAGAGATAGAGAGAGAGAGAGAGAGGAAGGCATCTAGTTACTAACTACGGCCCCGAAGGTCTACAAAGAACTACTCACGCATCATCGGAGAGGCACCAATGGAAGTGGTGAACCCCTCTGTGATGGTGTCTAGATTGAATCTCGGCGTTTTGGACTCTGCGGCGGCTGGATGAAAATTTCATCGACTCCTCTAGGGTTTTTGGAATATTGGGGTATTTGTAGAGCAAAGAGTCTGTCTAGTGGGCACCCGAGGTGGGCACAACCCACCTGGGCGCGCTTGGGCCTCCTGGCGCGCCCAGGTGGGTTGTCCCCTCGTCGGGACTCCCCCCAGGTGCAACCAGGGCCCGTTGTGTTCCTTCTGGCCCATAAAAAAATTATCATAAATTGGCATGGTATTTGGACCCTTTCTGATATTGATTTCCTGCGATGTAAAAAACATGCAGAAAACAACAATTGGCACTTCGCACTATGTCATAGTTAGTACCAAAAAAATGATATAAAATGACTATATAATGATTATAAAACATTCAAGATTGGTAATAAAACAGCATGGAATAATCAAAAATTATAGATAAGTTGGAGACGTATCAGGACCGAATGGTTAAACTCGGTCAGACTGAATTGGTTTAAAATGTGAACGTTAGGCATTTCGGTGGGACCGACAACATCAACTCAGTGTGACCGATGCGCTAGGGTTAGGGCAAAACCTCATCTCGGTGAGACCGATCACATGAGCTCAGTGAGACTGATTTCAGTAATAAGCAAACAAAGACTTTGTCAGGCGAACTCGGTGGGACCGATCACTCATCTCGGTTAGACCGAAACATCACGAAAAGGAAATAGAGTGTTTGCAATGCCAACTCGGTGGGACCGACTGCTCACTTTGGTTAGACCGAAACATTACGAAGGGAACCACAGAGTTTGCATTCCCATCTCGGTGAGAACGAGATTCCTATCAGTGAGACCGAACTAATTAGGGTTTGTGGATATGGCTATGTCAAGTGAACTTGGTGGGGCCGAGTTTGACTTTAGGTTTAGGACATATGTGGAAATGAGAAAGTGGTTGAGGGATTTTGGAGCATATCACTAAGCATTTTGAGCAAGCAAGCCATTAAGCAACACCTCATCCCCTTTTAATAGTATTGGCTTTTCCTATGGAGTCAATGTGATCTTGGATCACTAAAATGAAAATGTAGACTCTTGAGCTTTTGCCAATATGTGTCCTTAGCATTTTGAGGGGTCCACATATCCAGTCCATGCCATACTAATCATTGAACTTTTTGAAACATTGATCTTGAAAGAATATTAGTTCAATGAGCTATATGTTGTTATGAATTATCAAAACCACCCGGAGATTAGTTGCACTTTCAATATTATCTGTTTTGGATGTTCTATATGCATTAATATGCTATTTTATATTATTTTTGGGACTAACTTATTAACCTAGAGCCTAGTGCCAATTTCTGTATTTTTCCTTGTTTTTGTGTTTTACAGAAAAGAAATATCAAATGGAGTCCAAACGGAATAAAACTTTCGCGATGATTTTTCTTGGACCAGAAGACACACGTAGGACTTGGAAATGCAGTCAGAGGAGTCCTGAGGAGGCCACAAGCCTCTAGGGCGCCCCTTGGCTTGTGGGCCCCTCAGAGCTCTCCTAACCCTAATTCTTGGCCTATAAATTCCCAAATATCCCAAACGACCTGAAGCGTCCCCTAAAATACTTTTCCTCCACCGCAACCTTTTGTTCCCGTGAGATCCCATCTTGGGGCCTTTTCCGGCATCTTGTCAGAGGGGAATTAGATCACAGAGGGCATCTGCATCAACCCTATTGCCCCTCTAATGAAGAGTGAGTAGTTTACCAAATACCTATGGGTCCATAGCTAGTAGCTAGATGACTTCTTATCTCTCTTTGATTCTCAATACCATGTGCTCCTTGATGTTCTTGGAGATCTATCTGATGTAATCTTCTATTGCGGTGTGTTTGTCGAGATCGATGAATTGTGGATTTATGATCAGCTTATCTATGAATATTATTTCAATCTTCTCTGAATTCTTATATGCATGATTTGATATCTTTGTATTTCTCTTCGAATTATCGATTTAGTTTGGCCAACTAGATTGGTTTTTCTTGAATTGGGAGAGGTGCTTAGTTTGGGTTCAATCTTGCGGTGTCCTCACCCAGTCACAAAATAGGGGTAGCGAGGCACGTATTTGTATTGTTGCCATCAAGGGTAAAAAGATGAGGTTTTCATTATATTGCTTGAGTTTATCCCTCTACATCATGCCATCTTGCTTAAGGCGTTACTCCGTTCTTATGAACTTAATACTCTAGATGCATGCTGGATAGCGGTCGATCTGTGGAGTAATAGTAGTAGATGCAGAATTGTTTCGGTCTACTTGACACGGACGTGATGCCTGTATTCATAATCATTGCCTTGGATATCGTCATAACTTTGCGCTTTTCTATCAATTGCTTGACAGTAATTTGTTCACCCACCATATTATTTTCCTTCAAGAGAGAAGCCTCTAGTGAAACCTATGGCCCCCGGGTCTATTTTCCTTCATATATTTTCAGATCTATATACCAAAAATACCTTGCTGCATTCCATTTACTTTTGTTTTGTTTTATGTTTTAGTTATCTTTTATATCTATCTCTATCAGATCTCACCTTTGCAAGTGACCGTGAAGGGATTGACAACCCCTTTATCGCTTTGGGTGCAAGTGTTTGATTGTTTGTGTAGGTGCATATATTGGGGACTTGCGTGTTTCTCCTGCTAGATTGATACCTTGGTTCTGAACTGAGGGAAATACTTATCTCTACTTTGCCGGATCACCCTATCCTTTTCAAGGGAAAAACCAACGCAAGCTCAAGAAGTAGCAGGAAGAATTTCTGGCGCTATTGCCGGGGAGATCTACATCAAGCCTACCAAGTACCCACCATAAACTCTCTTATCTTGCATTACATTATTTGCCATTTGCCTCTCTTTTTCCTCTCCCCCACTACTAAAATGTATTCAAAAATTAAAAAAATATTTTCCTTTTTATTCGCCCTTCTTCCATTCATCTTTTTGTTTGCCTTTTGTTTTCCCGTGTGTTAGCTTGTTCGCTTGCCTTTATGGATCAACCCAAGAACTTTGATCCTTACTATAGGAAGTTGGAAGAAATTGAAAATAATGTTAGGAGATTCATGTCCTTACAATTTGAGCATAATAGTTTCTTTAGGAACGAGCTTAAGGAGCAAAAACTTTATTGGAGTATATGAATAAAGAGCTCGATGATATGTCTAAAGAATTTTATGGTCTTAAATCTCAATTTTCTCATCTTGAAATTAGTAGGCCAAATTTCCCATAAACAAACAACTTCGGTAAATAAGATGGCTGCTAAACCAGAGTTTTGTGAAAATAATGATGAAGATCTTAAAGTGATTGATGTGACTCCTATTGAATCTTTGTTTTCTAATATAAATCTTGATAAAGATGGGACTAGAGATGACTCAACTTTAGTTAAAATACGTCCCAATGATTTGGAGTTTATAGATCTTTATGCAAAAATTGATAGAACTGGGATGGGAGCGGTCAAAACTTTAAGTAGCAATGAACCCACTCTTTTGGATTTCAAGGATTTTAATTATGATAATTGTTCTTTGATAGATTGTATTTCCTTGTTGTAATCCATGTTAAATTCTCCTCATGCTTATAATCAAAATAAAGCTTTTACTAAACATATCGTTGATGCTATGATGAAATATTTTGAAGAAATGCTTGAATTGGAAGTTTCTATTCCTAGATAACTTTATGATGAGTGGGAACCTACTATTAAGATATGATTAAAGATTACGAGTTTCATGCTTAGTGTGATTTGGGTGCTAGCATTTTACACGATTCCAAAAACTTTATGTGATGTGTTAGGTTTCCGTGAATTTGATGATTGTTCTTTATATTTGCATCTAGCGGATTCCACTATAAAGAAACCTATGGGAAGAATTAATGATGTTCTTATTGTTGCAAATAGGAATTATGTGCCCATAGATTTCATTGCTCTTGATATAAATTGCAATCCTACATAAACTATTATTTTTGGTAGACCTTTCCTTAGAATGATGGGTGCAATTATTGATATGAAAGAAGGAAACATTAGATTTGAATTTCTGTTAAGGAAGGGCATGTAACACTTTCATAGAAAGAAATTAAGTTTCCATATGAATATATTATGAGAGATACTTATGGATTGCATACCAAAGATGACAATACCTAGATCTATGTTTTATGCCTATCTAGGGGCGTTAAACAATAGCATTTGTTGGGAGGCAACCCGATTCAATAAATTTTTCATCTAGCCTTTGGTTAGATGTTTTTTCATGTTTTAGTTAGTGTTTGGGCAAAGTAAGACCTTTGGGATGGCTTACGGTGATAGTTGATTTGATCTTGCTGAAAAATAGAAACTTTTGCGCCCATTATTATTTTTAAATCCCAGAAGCATGATTTTGATCTAAATGTTTTACACAAGATTTATATACAAATTTACGAAGTTTTCAGATTGCTACAGACTGGTTGGTTTTTGATAGATTCTGTTTTCTATCTGTTGTTTGCTTATTTTGAGGAATCTATGGGTAGTATCGGGGGTATGAACCATGGAGAAGTTGGAATACAGTAGATATTACACCGATATAAATAAGGAATGAGTTAACAACACTACTAAAAAGTGGTGATTTATTTTCTTATACTAACGGATCTCATGAGTTTTCTTGTTGAGCTTTCTATTGTGAACTTTTCAAGTTTTGGGTAATGATTTGATTGACTATGGAATAAGGAGTGGCAGGAGCCTAAGCTTGGGTATGCCCAAGGCATTCCAAGGTAATATTCAAGGATAGCATCTAAGCTTGGGGATGCCCCAGATGGCATCCCCTCTTTCGTCTTCCTCTATCGGTAAATTTACTTGAGGCTATATTTTTATTCACCACTTGATATGTTTTTTTTGGAGCATCTTGTATGATACGATTCTTTTCTTTTTAGTTTGCCACAATCATCCTTGCTGTACACACCTTTTGAGAGGGACACACAGGAATTGTGAATTTATTAAAATACTCTATGTGCTTCACTAATATCTTTTGAGCTAGGCAATTTTGCTCTAGTGCTTCACTTATATCTTTGTAGAGCACGGCGGTGGCTTTATTTTATAGAAATTATTGTACTCTCATGCTTCACTTATATTATTTTGTGAGTCTCTCTAAACAGCATGGTAATTTGCTTTGGTTATGAATTTAGTCCTAATATGATAGGCATCCAAGAGGGATATAAAAACAACTTTCATATAAAGTGCGTTGAATACTATGTGAGTTTTGATTCCTTATGATTATTTTGAGATATAAAGATAGTGATATTAGAGTCACGCTAGTGAGTAATTGTGGATTGTAGAAATACTTGTGTTAAATTTTGTGATTCCTGTAGCATGCACGTATGGTGAATCGTTATGTGATGAAGTCGGAGCATGATTTATTTATTAATTGTCTTCCTTATGAGTGGCGATCAGGGACGAGCGATTGTCTTTTCCTACCAATCTATCCCCCTAGGAGCATGCGTGTAGTACTTTGTTTCGATGACTAATATATTTTTGCAATAAGTATGTGGGTTCTTTATGACTAATATTGAGTCCATGGATTGTACACACTCTCACCCTTCCACCATTGCTAGCTTCTCTAGTAACGCACAACTTTTCCCGGTGCCTTAAACCCACCATATACCCTTCCTCAAAAAAGCCACCAAAGCAACCTATTATGGCATTTCCATAGCCATTCCAAGATATATTTCCATGCAACTTCCACCGTTCCGTTTTATTATGACACGCACCATCATTGTCATATTGCTTTGCATGATCGTAAGACGGCTGGCTGATTTTTGATATCATTTTTTACGCTAGATCATTCCACATCCCGGTACATTGCCGGAGGCATTCATATAGAGTCATATTTTATTCTAAGTAGCGGTTGTAATTCTTGAGTTGTAAGTAAATAAAATTGTGATGATCATCATTATTGGAGCATTGTCCCATGTGAGGAAAGAATGATGGAAGCTATGATTCCCTCACAAGTTGGGATGAGTCTCCGGACTTCATAAAAAATAAAACAGGCCAAAGAAGCCCACAAAAAAGAGACCAAAGAAGCCCACCAAAAAAATGAGAGAAAATAGAGAAGGGACAATGTTATTATCCTTTTTCCACACTTGTGCTTCAAAGTAGCACCATGATCTTCATGATAGAGAGTCTCCTATGTTGTCACTTTCATATACTAGTGGGATTTTTTGTTATATAACTTGGCTTGTATATTCCAATGATGGGCTTCCTCAAAATTCCCTAGGTCTTCGTGAGCAAGTGAGTTGGATGCACACCTACTTAGTTTATTTGTGAGCTTTCGTAAACTTATAGCTCTAGTGCATACGTTGCATGGCAATTCCTACTCGCTCACATTGATATCTATTGATGGGCATCTCCATAGCCCGTTGATATGCATAGTTGATGTGAGACTACCTCCTTCTTTTTGTCTTCTCCACAACCACAATATTCTATTCCACCTATAGTGATATATCCATGGCTCACGCTCATGTATTGCGTGAAAGTTGAAAAGTTTGAGAACATCAAAAGTATGAAACAATTGCTTATCTTGTCATCAGGGTTGTGCATCATTTAATACTTTGTATGATGAAGATGGAGCATACCCAGACTATATGATTTTGTAGGGATAACTTTCTTTGTCCATGTTATTTTCAGAATACATGATTGCTTTATTAGTATGCTTGAAATATTATTGTTTTTATGTCAATATTAAACTTTTGTTTTGAATCTTATGGATCTGAACATTCATGCCACAATAAAGAAAATTACATGGATAAATTTGTTAGGTAGCATTCCACATCAAAAATTCTATTTTTATCATTTGCCTACTCGAGGACGAGTAGGAATTAAGCTTGGGGATGCTTGATACGTCTCCAACGTATCTATAATTTTTTATTGTTCCATGCTATTAGATTATCTGTTTTGGATGTTTTATATGCATTAATATGCTATTTTATATTATTTTTTGGACTAACTTATTAACCTAGAGCCTAGTGCTAGTTTCTGTTTTTCCTTGTTTTTGAGTTTTACACAAAAGGAATATCAAATAGAGTCCAAAGGGAATAAAACTTTTGCAATGATTTTTCTTGGACCAGAAGACACACATATGACTTGGAGATGAAGTCAAAGGAGTCCCTAGGAGGCCACAAGCCTCCAGGGCACGCCCTAGGGGGGAGCCCCCTGGCTTGTGGGCCCCTCAAAGCTCTCCAAACCCTATTTTTGGCCTATAAATTCCCAAATATTCCTAAACGACTAGAAGCGTCCACCAAAATACTTTTCCGCCGTCGTAACCTTCTGTTCCCGTGAGATCCCATCTTGGCACCTTTTTTGGCATCCTGCCGGAGGGGGATTCGATCACAGAGGCATCTACATATACCCTATTGCCCCTCCGATGAAGCATGGGTAATTTACCACAGACCTACGGGTCCATAGCTCGTAGCTAGATGGCTTCTTCTCTCTCTTTGATTCTCAATACCTTGTTCTCCTCGATGTTCTTGGAGATCTATCCGATGTAATCTTCTTTTGCGGTGTGTTTGTCGAGATTGGTGAATTGTGGATTTATGATCAGCTTATCTATGAATATTTGAATCTTCTCTGAATTCTTATATGCATGAATTGAGGTCTTTGTATTTCTCTTCGAATTATCGATTTGGTTTGGCCAACTAGATTGGTTTTTCTTGCAATGGGAGCGGTTCTTAGTTTTGGTTCAATCTTACGATGTCCTCAGCAGTGACAAAGTAGGGTAGTGAGGCACGTATTTGTATTGTTGCCATCAAGGGTAAAAAGATGTGGTTTTTATCATATTCCTCGAGTTTTTTCCTCTACATCATGTCATCTTGCTTAAGGTGTTACTCCGTTCTTATGAACTTAATACTCTAGATGCATGCTGGATAGCGGTCGATGTGTGGAGTAATAGTAGTAGATGCAGAATCATTTCGGTCTACTTGACACAGACGTGATGCCTCTATTCATAATCATTGCCTTGGATATCGTCATAACTTTGCGCTTTTCTATCAATTGCTTGACACTAATTTGTTCACCCGCATGTATTATTTGCCTTCAAGAGAGAAGCCTCTAGTGAAAACTATGGCCCCCGGGTCTATTTTCCTTCATATATTTTCAGATCTCTATTGTCGGTGTTCTAGGAATGGGGGTCCCCAGACTTGCCTGCCTGTGGCCTGCGACGTGGCTCAAGGGGTGGCCCAGTACGACCCATCTTCATCAACTCAAGCTCAAGACCCTCGCGAGGGGCCAAGCCTCGCGGGGCGGACAACGCAAGGCTTCCTCAGGAACGGCCTCACTAGGCAGGCTTGCGAGGAAGCGGAGAGATCAAGGCAGGGGTACCTCGCGTGGTGTGCGTGACGCAAGCCATGACGATCGAGACCAGGCGGGCGCCAGGCGGGCGCCGGCCTGCGCAGTGTCCTTGTTTCCTCTTTGGTGCAAACGGGCCAAGTGCAGGCGTGGAGTACCGATGCATCAAGCAAAGGTTACCATTTCGGTGCAACGAGACCAAGACCAGCAGAGCGGCAGGACGGAGGTCACCGTGGAGCCCAAGACAACGTCATCGCCAGTGCCTTTGGCAGCCGAAGACCAACTTTAGTCAGGATAACTTGTACCAGCTGTTCCCGTTCAAAATGGCCGTTGTTGGCGCCCTTCCCACTCAATATTTGGAAGAGAACCAGGGCCTCTATATATAGAGATAGACACCACAGTAGAAGGCATCTGGATCTCACCCAGAGCCAACAGAGACGGAGCAATTCCTCTCCAAGCACACCACCCCAAGAACATCCTTCCCGAGGCTGTTCTTCCTCTGTACAGTTCATCATCAGCCCCAGAGGCAATCCACCACACCACACACTGGATTAGGGTATTACACCACAATGGTGGCCCGAACCGGTAGAAACCTTGTGTCCCTCATGTTGTTCATCGTGTAGCATAGATTCTCAGCGAGGCGCTGGGGCGTGGAGCGGTAGGGGGAAGATCTTGGCGCGCACCCCAAAGTTCGAACCTTAAGGGTTTTGCCGGAACTCGATATCCGACATTTGGCGCGCCAGGTAGGGGTGCGCCAGAATCTTTCTTCTTCTATTCTGCATTCGACCGTTCGTCGCATCCATGGCTGACGCTCACCAAGCTCGTGCCGAGCATCATGCTGCACTCGCCGCTCACGTCGCCCAGACGGCTCCCGTCGGTGGGACTCCCCGTCGTTCTCTGTCGCCTGCCGCCAACACCGCCACCGACCTGGCGGGGAACGAGTAGCAGGCGTCATTGCTGCATCCCTCAGTGTGGCGGGAATGCCGCACCACCACTCCATCGCTGACTCCAGCTGGTTCGTCTGACGCCCGTCGCGCTCCCACGGACGCGCATGCCACGTTACTCCTGGCACGTGAGCTCCTGAACTACCGCCCCGTCGACGACCTCTACGAGGAGTGGCTCGCTTGCATCACCGAGCTCGTCAGCGCCGCAGGGGGCTCCCCTGCGTCGTCCCTCTCGCTGCCTCGCCCCCCCTCGTCCTGTGTGGGTGATGCAGCTCAGGAGGTGCCTCCGCCACCTCCTCCCCAAAAAGGCACCCTGGCTCCAAGGCGCGCGGCCCCTGGACGAGACCCACCGCGTCCAGCACCCGCACGACAAGAAAGGAGCTACCAAGAAATCCCTCGTCCCCAAGAAGGTGCTCGCGTGCTCCCTGCACCAACACGCCATGACCGCATCCCAGCGCCAGCACGTCAAGACCCCGCGCTGCCCCTGGCGGCGGCGCGCGGGAATCCCCAGGAGCAAGCCCCGCATCAGCAAAGGGCACCGGTGGCCACCATAGGCTGCCGCGCCTTCACCACCGAGCTACGCAGTGTCGCCTGGCCGGGCAAGTTCAAGCCGGATCTGCCTCCTCGCTACGACGGCACTGCCGACCCTGCGGAGTTCCTGCAGCTCTACGAGCTGGGCATTGAAGCGGACAACGGAGACGAGAAGGTCATGGCGAATTGGTTTCCCATGGCGCTCAAAGACGGTGCCCGCACCTGGCGCCTGAACCTGCCTCCTGGCACAAGTTCCTCTTGGGACGAGATGCGCACCCGCTTCATTGCCAACTTGCAGGGCACTCGCGACCGTCCTCCGGTCGTGGGTGACCTGCGCCACATCAAGCATTGACCTGGAGAGACCCTGCAGAAGTACATCCAGCGCTTCAACAACATTCGCCTCTAGATTCCCAAGGTGACCGAGGAGGCCATCATCTCAGCGTTCTCTGATGGCGTCCGCGACGTGATAGAGGCAAAGGTGTCCCGTCTTTTGATGAGATGATGGATATCGCTTTGGTGGAAGTCGACTTTGACGATCCAACTATGAATGTGCGAGGACGTCGCGCCTTAGCAATCGTTAAACCAACTCCGAGAGGTTATTGATCACGCCGGAGCACGATCAACCTGACCACGAGGGTCTGTTTCCTGCGGGCAAACGAAGAACAAGCAAGAAACTGAGATTGCAATCTGGATATTGCGAATATAAGATGAAAGCTTTATTTAAGGTGGGGTTCTGTGATGCCTTTGTCTGGTCGTTGAACACAAACGAAGTACGCAAAGTTGCAGCTATGGCAAACTTTAATCTAAACAAAACCCAAATTCTAAACGGTGCCCTACGGGCTGTATATATGGAGGAAGAGGGAGTGAATTTCGTGGCCCTTGGTAGAGAGGTCCGAAACTAACCCTATCTCTTGTTTCCCCACACATACCGACTCTAAAAATAGCCTATACTTATGTATTTCGAAATTACATGGGCCTGGCCCAATAATAAGGTGACGCAGCACCTAGAATAGCCTCTGGACGAAATTTATGAAGTGACATCTTGTATATTTCGTCCAAAGCTTCATGCACTCATTATGGTGGCCTCAAAGTCCTGAAATCATCACTTGTAACTCCATTCTTGTTCCCCTTGCGCATGCCATCATCTCCATGCTTGGTCTTGCTCCAATGTTCATCCTTCTCCAAGCTAGCCCCTTCATTTGTAAGCAAAACAAATGTATCCAATTTAGGCAGAATCATATTCTCATGAACATTAGAATCATTACCAAGAAACAAAAGTACCTGATAATTTAATTGACATGCGCGAGCTCTAGTAATTGGTCCAGTATATGTAGCAGTAGGGGCTGTGGGTGTAACAATGGTATTGATGTCCTCATCATCCTCCCCTTCTTGAAATGAAGTCGTCCTCGACGGAAGCTCATCTTCCTCTCCCAAATAAGGCTTCAAATCTGCAATGTTAAAAGTGGGACTAACCCCAAAATCTAGAGGCAGCTCAAGTTTATATGCATTATCATTTATTTTCTCTAACACCTTAAAAGGTCTGTCATCATGTGGCATTAGCTTTGATTTGCGCAAATTAGGAAATCTATCCTTACGCAAATGTAACCAGACAAGATCTCCAGGTGCAAACACAACATGTTTTCTACCATTATCTCTAGCAAGTTTATATTTAGCATTCATACGCTCAATGTTTTCCTTAGTTAACTCATGCATTTTTAAAATCAATTCAGCACGTTGTTTAGCATCAAAATTAACCTTCTCCGAAGATGGAAGAGGCAACAAATCAATAGGTGCACGAGGTAGGAAACCATACACAACTTCAAAAGGGCACATCATAGTAGTAGAATGCAATGAACAATTATAAGCAAATTCAATATGAGGCAAGCATTCTCCCCACATTTACTTATTATTCTTCAAAACAGCTCTAAGCATAGTAGACAATGTTATATTGACTACTTCAGTTTGTCCATTAGTTTGGGGGTGACAAGTAGTACTAAAAAGCAGTTTAGTCCCCAACTTAGCCCATAAACATCTCCAAAAGTGGCTAAGAAATTTAGTATCACGATCTGAAACAATAGTATTTGGCACACCATGCAAGCGAATAATTTCACGAAAGAACAAATCAACAACATTAACAGCATCATCTCTTTTATGACATGGTATAAAGTGTGCCATTTTCGAGAATCTATCCACGACAACAAATATGCTATCCCTCCCCTTCTTTGTTCGAGGTAAACCTAAAACAAAGTCCATAGATATATTCTCCCAAGGAACACTAGGTACAGGCAAAGGCATATATAAACCATGAGGATTGAGTCGTGACTTAGCTTTTTGACATGTAGTGCAGCGAGCAACAAAGCGCTCAACATCCCGTCTCATCTTTGGCCAAAAGAAGTGTGTAGCAAGTACGTCCTCCGTCTTCTTCACGCCAAAGTGTCCCATTAATCCTCCTCCATGCGCCTCCTGCAACAACAAAAGACGAACGGAGCTAGCTGGAATGCATAGCTTGTTAGCATGGAACACAAAGCCATCAATAACGACGAACTTGTTCCATGTTCTACCTTCGATACAATTCTGCAATACATCTTTAAAATCAGCATCATGCACATATTGATCTTTGATTGTCTCCAAACCAAATATTTTGAAGTCAAGTTGTGAAAGCATAGTATAGCGACGAGACAATGCATCAGCAATAACATTTTCTTTACCCTTCTTGTGTTTAATGACATAAGGGAAAGTCTCAATGAATTCAACCCATTTAGCATGTCTACAATTCAGCTTAGCTTGACTTTTAATATGTTTCAAAGATTCATGATCAGAGTGTATAACAAATTCTTTGGGCCATAAATAATGTTGCCATGTTTCTAAAGTCCGAACAAGAGCATATAATTCTTTATGATAAGTAGAATAATTCAGACTAGGCCCACTCAATTTTTCAGAAAAGTATGCAATAGGTTTGCCATCTTGTAATAACACACCTCCTAATCCAATTCCACTAGCATCACATTCAAGCTCAAAAGTCTTACTAAAATCAGGAAGTTGGAGTAAAGGAGCATGTGTCAACTTATCTTTCAATACCGTGAAGGCTTCTTCCTGTGCGGTACCCCAAAGAAAAGGCACATCTTTCTTTGTAAGCTCATTGAGAGGTGCAGGAATGGTGCTGAAATCTCTCACAAAACGCCCATAGAATCCAGCGAGGCAAAGAAAACTCCTCACTTGTGTGACCGTTTTGGGCTGCGGCCAACTCTCAATAGCTTCAATCTTGGCTTTATCAACTTCAATTACCTGTGGAGTAACAACATAGCCAAGAAAAGATACCCGGTCGGTGCAAAAGGTGCACTTCCCAAAGTTACCAAACAAACGTGCATCACGTAAAGCAATAAAAACAGCACGTAAATGTTCCAAATGTTCCTCTAAAGATCTGCTGTAAATCAGTATATCATCAAAATAGACTACCACAAATCATCCAATAAAAACACGTAAAACTTCGTTCATTAATCTCATGAAAGTACTAGGTGCATTAGTTAACCCAAAAGGCATGACTAACCACTCATATAATCCAAACTTAGTTTTAAATGCCGTTTTCCATTCATCTCCCAATTTCATACGAATTTGATGGTATCCACTATGCAAATCAACTTTGGAGAATATTGTAGAGCCACTCAATTCATCAAGCATATCATCTAGCCTAGGAATAGGATGACGATAACGAATAGTAATATTATTAATGCCTCTACAATCGAACACACATACGTGATGTACCATCCTTTTTCGGCACTAGAATAATAGGAACAACACAAGGACTAAGGGATGCGCGTATATAACCTTTGTCGAGCAGCTCCTGTACTTGACGCATAATCTCCTTCGTCTCCTCTGGATTGGTACGGTATGGTGCAAGGTTGGGTAATGATGCACCGGGTATTAAGTCAATCTGATGCTCAATCCCTCGAATGGGAGGTAATCCCGGTGGCACATCTTGTGGAAAGACGTCAGCGAACTCCTGCAAAATGTTAGTGACAGCAGGAGGCAAAGAGGAAGGCACGTCCTCAAATGAAAATAATGCCTCTTTGCACACAAAAGCATAGCAAACAGATTTGCTGAAATCTAGCTCATCAATATCAGATTTAGTGGCAAGTAAACATGCACTTTTCAATTTAATTTAAGAAACAACACTAGATGGTTTACTATTAGGCTTCATTTGTTGCTCAAATTCTTTCGCCACAATCTGATTTTCACTCTTATTTTTCTCCTGTTTTGCTTTATTAGCTCTATTAATATCATCTCTCAAAATGGAATCAGGAGTCATAGGAAGCAAAGTAATATTTTTATCCTTATGAACAAGAGTATAATGATTGTTTCTACCATGGTGTACAGAATTTTTATCAAATTGCCATGGTCTACCAAGTAATAAGGAACTGCTTGCATAGGTACCTAATCACAATCAACATAATCAGCATATGTAGAGATACTAAAATGCACACGAACAGTATGTGTTACCTTAACCTTGCCGCTGTTTTTGAACCATTGGATGTAGTAAGGATGTGGATGTGGTCTTGTGGTGAGAGAAAGCTTCTCCACCATCTCCATGCTAGCCAAGTTGTTGCAGCTCCCTCTGTCTATGATGACGCGCACAGAACGTTCCTTCATAACTCCCTTTGTATGGAACAAATTATGCCTCTGATTTTGCTCAGCTTGTGTGACCTGCACACTCAAAACACGTTGAGCAACTAAACATTCATACCTGTCAGCATCGTCAGTAGCCATGTATTGCGTCTCATGATCTGAATCATCTCCACCGTGTTCTTCACGTGTAATAAGAGCCAAAGTCTCCTCATCATAGTCACTAGCGGACTCATACCCACCATCCTCAGTAGCAATCATCACACGCTGAGATTTGCATTCTCGTGCATAATGACCTCTTCCCTTACAATGACGACAAATAATATCACCTGTGTGCCCTATTGATGCCATGGAAGAAGAAGAGCTCTGTGCAGGCCCGAAAGGTGCGCTCTTGGCAGATAATGGTGGTTGTGCCCGCTTTCTTGTATCACAGCTGGAAATGGCACCTGATGGAGGTGCTGGTGTAGTTGAAGTAGAAGATGCACGCAGTGTCCATGATGAAGGTCGACCTGCAGAAAAGTTAGTTTGCGCCAATGCTTGTCGATCCTGCACTTCATGTTCAGCTTTACAAGCAAGATGAAATAAGCGAGTGATATTAGTATACTCCTTATACTCTAGAATGGTCCGAATCTCTCTATTTAATCCACCCATAAAATGTGCAAGCATAGCTTCATTCTCCTCAACAATACCACATCTAATCATGCCAGTTTGTAATTCCTGATAATATTCTTCTACAGAATTTTTTCCTTGTCTTAAACGCTGCAATTTTTGAAGCAATTCACGTTGATAATATGGTGGAACCCAATGAGTACGCTTAGCAGTTTTCAAAGCAGCCCAAGTAGCTGGAATATGATATAATCTACAATGTTCAGACCACCATACACATGCAAAACTAGTGAAAGCACAAACATCAGCAGCAACCCGTCTCTCCTCGGGATATTGCAAACATGTAAAACATTGTTCAGTTTCTAACTCCCAAGTAAGATATATATCAGGAACATATCTACCCTCAAATGGTGGAATATTCAATTTCAGTTTAGGAACATGGTCATGATCTCGTACCTAAGGTGGTGGTGCAGGCCTACCATTGCGAATAAATACCTGAGGTCGACCTGCTGGTGGTGGTGCTGGTGGCTGCACGTAGTTCTGATTTTGATCAACCTCATCCTCATAATCGCCCGCATACTCATCATCCTCCTGGGTACCAGTAGCAGTAGTAGCAAGAGCCAAATAAGCATCAACAACAGGTACTACAGCACCAGAAGTTTGGCCATCCTCAAGAGGAACACGCTTCGCTCGTCCATACTGATTCGAAAGGGGCGTTGTTGTTGTTGTTGTTGCTGCAGAGGTGCGATAGGTGCAGCCGGCGGTGGTTGTGGAAAACGTGCGAGCAATTCATTAAACTTGCTATCAAGCTTTATTTCGAACGTCTTCTCAATGCCATCTATCTTCTCCATGGCCTCGTCAAATCTGTTTAGCACATCTTGCACCTGTCCACTCATCATTTGCTGAAATTTATCATGTAGTTGTTTGTTCGTCAGGTTCTCCTAGTTAGTCTCATCGGCTTGTGATCCTACCATGGTTAGCAGCAAATAGAAACACACAAGAATATGATCCTACAGACTACTAAGAAGTGGTGGTGTATCACAAACCCCTCAAGCAAATCTCAAATTCTTACCAGTTCTTACCCAGCAGCAGGTGGTGATCGGCAACCGTTGTAGTCAAAACTCTCAAAGCTTGGATAAAGCGATTACCAGGGAGAGTCAAACGCACGACGTAGATGTATGTGGAGCTGGGAAGGCTTATAATATGGTAGCAAAAAAAGGTCAGCAATAATCAATTCAGAGATGCAAAGTTGAATAAACGCTCAACGACGGTACCGTGCTGGTCCTAGGCTAGACTGTGCTAGAGAGGTGAGCCTAGAACACTAACAAAATCACGACGCTGCACGGAAACAAGGGAGAAGCACACTCTGAATTTTTTTCACTCTTTTTTTTGCGCTCTTTTTTTGCGCTCCTTTTTTTCGAAAATCACTATAATGGCGAGTGTCTCAAAACTCTTCCCAAGTCAAGATAACAGGATAGGCAAGAAATTTTTTTGACCAATTTTTTTTGACTGGCCGGACCAAA
This sequence comes from Triticum aestivum, assembly GCF_018294505.1. Classification (NCBI taxonomy): domain Eukaryota; kingdom Viridiplantae; phylum Streptophyta; class Magnoliopsida; order Poales; family Poaceae; genus Triticum; species Triticum aestivum. The sequence goes on along the minus strand of NC_057795.1, from coordinate 330,108,694 downwards.
AAACTGGAAACAGGTCAAAAAAAAAACTTTCTATAACGGCGACTTTCTCAATACGCTTAGAAACACCTAAAAATAGGATAGCCAGAATTTTTTTCTCAAGTGCGTTTTTGGAAAATTTTGGGCCTAAACGGAGGGTGGTTTCCAGACTTTTTTTTTCCGAAACCTACTCAGGCAAGGAAACACGAATCGGAAATTAGATGGAACTCGAAAACAACCCTAATATGCAAAAAAAATTGTGGCTTTTTCGTGGACTGTAGGTATGAAGAACAGACTCGATGTAAACTACGAAAAACTGTAAAATCTCACCGAGCAACCTGGAAATCCGATACCACTTGATAGAGGCAAAGGTGTCCCGTCTTTTGATGAGATGATGGATATCGCTTTGGTGGAAGTCGACTTTGACGATCCGACTACGAACGTGCGAGGACGTCGCGCCTTAGCAATCACTAAACCAACTCCGAGAGGTTATTGACCACGCCGGAGCACGATCAACCTGACCACGAGGGTCTGTTTCCTGCGGGCAAACGAAGAACAAGCAAGAAACTTAGATTGCAATCTGGATATTGCGAATATAAGATGAAAGCTTTATTGATCAAGGTGGGGTTCTGTGACGCCTTTGTCTGGTCGTTGAACACAAACGAAGTACGCGAAGTTGCAGCTATGGCGAACTTTAATCTAAACAAAACCCAAAGTCTAAACGGTGCCCTACGGGCTGTATATATGGAGGAAGAGGGGGTGAATTTCGTGGCCCTTGGTAGAGGGGTCCGAAACTAAACCTATCTCTTGTTTCCCCACACATACCGACTCTAAAAATAGCCTATACTTATGTATTTCGAAATTACATGGGCCTGGCCCAATAATAAGGTGACGCAGCACCTAGAATAGCCTCTGGACAAACTTTATGAAGTGGCATCTTGTATATTTCGTCCAAGGCTTCATGCACTCATTATGGTGGCTTCAATGTCCTGAAATCATCACTTGTAACTCCGGTCTTGTTCCCCTTGCGCATGCCATCATCTCCATGCTTGTTCTTGCTCCAATGTTCATCCTTCTCCAAGCTAGCCCCTTCATTTGTAAGCAAAACAAATGTATACAATTTAGACAGCATCATATTGTCATGAACATTAGAATCATTACCAAGAAACAAAGGCACCTGATAATTTAATTGGCATGCGCGAGCTCTAGTAATTGGTCCAGTATATGTAGCAGTAGGGGCTGTGGGTGTAACAATGGTATTAATGTCCTCATCATGACGTCAAGATGAAGGAGGAACTGACAATCCACGAGGATCTGTGAACAGCTCTAGAGCTGTTCAACTTGGCGGCCAAGTGCGCAAGGGCTGAGGAGGGACGCCTCTCCCTTCTCGAGCTCTCAGCTGCTGACCCTGAAGAGAAGAAAGCCAAGGCCAAGGACGTGAAGCACAAAGGAGCAGCCGTGCTCGCAGCAGAGCCAAACACAGAGCGCGGCAGGGACCAGCCGGAGTCATCCAAGGGCAGCCGGTACTGCGTGTACCACGACCTCCACACCCACAACACCAACGAATGCCAAGAGCTCAGGGCCATGCGAGAAGGACGTATCGGTCGATGCCCCGAGCGCAATGTCAGGGCTACGACCGAGGAGGAGGAAGAGGTGGAGGACGATGGGACGACCGAGGCTGTCGCCAAGGGTGGCGTGACCGACCTTGCGAGGACCGCTGGCAGGACCAGCTTCGCGAGGGGGCTTGGAGGGATAAACCTCGTGAAGATCGCCCGCAGAGCAACGCATGCCTTCCTCCTCTGCCACCACAGCCAAGAAGGAATGACGACTATCATCAGGATGAGGGGATGGGGGCTTCCAGGAGCCATGTGCTATCGCTTGCATCTTGGGCGGAGCTCAGGCCCCAGCCTCTCAGCGCATCTTCAAGCAGTTTGCTCGCGAGGTGAACGCAGTCCTCCCCGAGCTCAAGGCCACGCGCCCTCTCAGGTGGTCCACGTGCGCCATCACGTTTAGCTCAGCGGATCAGCTCAAGTGTGCAGCTACAGCCGGGGTCGTCCCAATGCTTTGTTCCCCAGTCATCAGCAATGTGCAAGTCACCAGGACCCTCATCGATGGCGGCGCAGGGCTCAACATTCTGTCCGTCGAAACATTCAACAATCTCCAAGTGCCATATGATCAGGTTTAGCCGACCAAGCCTTTCTCAGGAGTCACTGACGGTTCCACCACCCCGATAGGGTAGGTTCGCCTCCCTGTCACCTTTGGACAGTGCAAGAACTACCGTACCGAGCTCATTGACTTCGACGTTGCCCACATTTGCCTGCCATACAATGCCATCCTCTGGTATCCAGCCCTGGCCAAGTTCATTGCAGTGACTCGCCATGGATACAATGTCCTCAAGATGCCGGGAAGCGGCGGAGTTATCACAGTCCCCTGTGAAGAGAAGGACGCGGTGTGCTCTCTCGAGCGTGCCTTCCAAGCTGCATCAGTCGAGGACCCAGACAGCAAGAGCGGGAACCCTCTCGAGGCAATTCCCAAGAAGAAGAAGACATCACCCAGCTCAAGGCCTCAGGAGTCAGGCGTCTTCGGAGGCACCGCGTCAGGATCTGCGCCCGTGCAAGGGGCGCCTCCCTCCATCGCATAGGAATGTGCACCCGGTGCCCTCCTCGGGCAAGGCTTGGGGGCTCTCTCCTGGAGGGCCTCTGACTTTGCCAAGATCACGAGGGAGGCGCTCGGGCACCACTTGGAGGCTTGCTTTGCGGCACGTTTCCTTCAGGAAGGCATGAGGCAAGGAGGGCCCAACCCTCAGGAGTTCATCACCAAGGTTACTCAGGAGCTGCAGGAATCAAGAGTCACGCGCGGCGATCACCGCCTACCCGGAGTAGCTCCCCAACCAGGCGAGGATGGCGGGCTGCGCGTTTGCATCGACTACCTAGGGCTCAACGGTGTCGCGTGTCAGGAGCGTTTCTGGCCTTCGCGCGTGGAACATTGCGAGGGTCCACCTCACAACTACGTTGGCATGCCTTTCAGCCTGCCGAACACGGCTGCTGCTCACCAGCGCCTAATGTGGAGCATTCTGGAAGCTCAAGATGTCAGGCACCGCGCCTTCCTGGTGGAGATGGAGATGGACCTCGAGGAGCCGCCCGAACCCCCAGAGTCTCCCGAGGCTCAGGGCTCCGATGGCTCGTGAGGATCGGCTTCTTCACCGTGCATCATCAGCTACTCCAACACCCGCTCTGCAATGATACTAGGTGACATCTTTCGAGTTTCATTTCGGCTGGGAGCGCCCTCAGGGCTGCATTATTCCCTGGTCGCGTGGGTCCGTCCCTGCGGCCTGTATCCGTTTGGATTCTGTCTTTAGTTCGCTTTGCTGGGGGCGCCCCTCGGGCTGCATCATCCCCAAGCCGCTCGGGCTTGACCCAGTGGCATGTATCTTTTCTGCATCTATCTAAGCTGATTTGCTCTTCACGCTTAACTTGCCTATGATTATCATCTCTCGCCCATCGCGGCCCCTTTTTCTCCCTCATGCAAACTGCTTGCACGTCAAAAGGGGGGCGCCTGAGCATCGCGACTCAGGAGCTCTTACTGGTTCTCCAGCCCTCACCCCCTGACGTTGTCCACGGCATCACGAACTGGCATACCAGTGGCGGCTAAGCTTGCTTGAGGGTCGGGACATGAGGACGTAGAGCATTTGCATCTAACCACCTTGCAGGAACACTCAGCCGCCCAAAGCTCAAGATCAGGCGCAACCCGCCTTGAGGTAGGGCCTCGTGAGTCCCGCGCTGGCTCACGAGTGCCGAGATACACCTCGTCTAGCCCTACCGGGCCGACCACGTGTCAGGGCGGGCTGTATATGCCCCGGGGGCTCCTCCCGGAGGGGCCCCCCCTACTACATACCAGTGGAAGCACCATGCTCCGCGTTGGCTGACGACACTGCCGAGGAGCGGCTATGCCCGTACACATACGGAAGCGCTATGCTCCGCGCTGGTGATAAAAAACTGAGGGCAGCCCACGGCTGTATCAACCTCAGGGAGCCCAGAGCTCAGTGTCTGGCCTCATTGCAATGCCTCCCCTCGGGAGCGCCACGCGAGGGGGCTGGACATGGGGGCTGCGCCCGGGTCACGCCCGAGCGCATGCCACCCAGCCAGGTCCCTTGGACCTGGTCGTCGCGCGCCCCTCCCCGAGCGGAGCCAAGGTATGAAGACTGTTTGCGCGTCAAGGGGACTCCTGCACATCGCAACTCAGGAGCCTAACTGGTCACGTAGCTCCTCACTCCTTAGTTCCAAAAGGCTAATGGCGGTTGAGATATGCGCGGGTCTAGGCCCTGCCGACGTAGAATGACAGATCCACTCCTACACCCCCTCCCTATTTGCTGTTTGCGCGTCAAGGGGGACTCCCGAGCATCGTGACTCAGGAGCCTAACTTGCCACGTAGCCCCTCACTCCCAAGTCCCATCCTGGTGATCTGGCCGGGGCTAACGGCGGCTGAGGTATGCGCGGGGCCGGGACCTGCCGACGTAGAACACGAAGCAAATAGGAAGCAAACCGCAAAATCTCGCAAATTTAGAAGCAAATATTACAAACCATAAATTGTCCTCATGATACTAGACACAGGTTTAAATGCCTCCACGAGGCACGGTGCATGTTGTAGGAGCGGAAACAAGAAAGAGGCCGCGAGGAGATCACCCTTGAGCAGCGCCGTCACTCGTGGCGGGGTCACGCTTGTCAGCTCCACCTCCTGAGGCCGCGGAGTCAGAAGCACCTGCCTTGGGCGCAGTGGCGAAGGCGCGGAACTTCGCCAGCAAGGCCTCCGCTCAGCCCTTCACGGCCTCAGCAGCAGCGGTGGAGCGCCCGGCGTCCACAGGCTCCAGTAGGTCGTCAAGGTTGGCATCGGGGTTGTGAAAATAGACGTGGCTGAGGATCCGCGTCAGCGCTGCGGAGGAAAGGACGCGAGCTTCAACCTCGGCCATGGGGCCGATGCCGGTCACGACCTCTTCAAGCACCTCGACCGGGAAGGGAAGCAGCTTGGCGGGGCCGTCCGTGGCTCCGGCCAGCGGCTTCTCCAGACCATCGTCATAAATCGACTTCAGCGCCTTGCGAGATCTCACCTCATAAACCGTGAAGGCCACGTGATCCTCGGCCAAGACCTTCGCCTTGGCGTCTAGCTCAATCCTCTCCTCCTTCAGCTTCTGCTCCAATGTCTTCAGCCGGCCGCAATCAGCGGACAGTTCGGTGTCGCGGTCCTTGACGGCGGCCTCCCGAGCCTTCATCTCTTCCTCCTTCGCTTGACGGTCGTGAACCTCCTTGGCAAGCTCATCATGCAGGCCTTGCAGCTCGTCCTCCAGTGCCTTGCAGTGGCCCCGGAAAGTTGAAGAATCCTTCAACACCGTGTCGCGAGCGGCTATGTCCTGGGAGGCGATTTGCTTCTCCTCCTCGGAAGTTGTCACAGCCTGGCTCAGCGCTGCTCGGACGGAGGCATCAGAGCGAACCCAGCCAAAGACCAGCTCCAGGCACCCGGCCACCAGGCAGGGGTTGGCGCCCTGGAGATCTTCTCGCAGCCGACTCAGCTCATCAGCAGCACGGTCCAAGGCGACGGAGGAGGCAGAGGAGACGAGAACCGGTGGAGTAGGAGGAGAAGGCGGCAGCGTAATCATGGCCTGGGAGGCTGGGACCTCCCGAGCCTTGGCAACCTCGGCGACAGCGTCAAGCGCCGGTGCCTCCAAAGTCAGTGGGGCCATGGGGGCTAGCCCCTCGCCATAGTGTCCCTCTTGGCCTCGCGAGGACGACCGGGCAGGTGAGGTGCAAGCTCCACTGCCTCCCCTTCCCGCAGGTGAAGGCGCGGCCACAATAGATGAGCTTTCCCAAGCGGGGCCACCGTGTCCTCCTTCAGCCTCTTCACCGCAGGCGGCGGCCTGCCCAAACAATGGAGGATGTGAAGCCTTGATGGCAAAAATAAGAGCAGAGCAGAGTTCTACTACTTACTGGTTAGTCGCGGCAAGCTCCAACAGCCTCCTGCCGAGCTTAAAGCCCGAGAGCCTCTTGCGGGGCGCAGCCTCGGGAGGTCCGGCAGTAGAGGAGGGCGCACCAGAAGGGCTGGAGCTGGCTTCGGGCAGCACCGGGGCTGGAGTAGACCCTCGGGAGATCAGCCCCGACCTGTCCTTCTTCGGGACTGCGGGCGGTGTCGGTGGGAAACGACACCTATGGGATCCTGGAATCCCTTCTACAGTTGTGGGGCGCGGGGATCGTGAGAAGAGCAGGACTAGCAGACAACACAAAGGGATTTACCCAGGTTCGGGCCGCAAAGATGCGTAAAACCCTATGATCCTGCTTTGGTGGATGTATTAGTGTTCTTGAGCTCTCGAACTAGCTCTAGGTGCTGCAAGGTTCCAAAGAGCCGAATCCTTTCTCTGTGTGCCATGGGCCGCCTTTTATAGGCGAAAGGGGCTGCCACAGTGGCACACAGGAGGTGGAAAGTGCTACAACGTTGCGAGCTTATCACTGGTATTACAGGACAAGACACATTTAATGCGAGGCTTAGGTGTCCCTTCGCTTTATCAGGGACAGGGGCGAGGCCCGTCCTGTCCGTCGCCGCTCATCCTCGCTTCGACACGCGCCACTGGCCAGCGATGCATGTGCTGCCATGTAGGCAGGTAGGCAGCTGAGGTGGCGCGATGGTGGAGCCTCCACGAAGGTTTGCATGTTGCCACAAAGATCTGCATACCACCACGGAGGTGCCTCCCGAGTCCTGTCCAACGCATTTGTCGAGCGTTGGTGGGCTCAAGGGTGGCTCAGTTCGGCTGGCGTGGGCGAGCTGCCCCGGCAAGGGTCCTTGCCGGGGAGACCTGCTACGCCTATCTGATCTTTGTGGCCTTGGTCCTTGTTGCTGCTTTGTTTGTCTTGTGGCTTCGGCTTCTCTCCGGCTTCCCTTTCCTGCCATGTTATGCGTGGCCGTGGCGGGAGGATCTGACTGCCCGTGCACAAGTAAAGGGGTCAAAAGCAGAGCCCCTACTTTTGTACACCGATAGGAGCCCCTGGGCCTGGGCCACACATAAGCGCATCACGTTGTTGGGCCAGGCCTAGAACGGTGCACGGGCAGTTGGGGCGGATTTTTACCGCGGCTACTGTTCCGTCCGTTGTGCTTCCCACGACCCGCGTTGAACGCACGATGTGGGGGTCGTGCGCGCGCATGACGTGGGCATGCTGGCGTCACCTTGTGGTGGACAGTAAAGAGGCGGCTTGTGTGTCTCTTTGAGACCGCAGGGCCGCCTCCCATTTACTGCCCTCGCTCGGGAACCCTCGTTCCACGCGTCCCACTGTGCCCGCCCCTTGCGCCATGTTCGTTGCATGCATAACGCAGGGCGAATGACAGGCTCACGGGACGTGGGTAGTCGTGCGCGTGCGGGTCGATTCCCATGCGCCTTCAATGGAGCGGGGAGGGCGGTCGACGACCCTGCTTGCTGTCACTTCAAGAAGCCGGATTGGCCGAGAGGGGGCGGCCGAGCCTCGCCCCTGCCCCTTTATAAAGAGGGGAGCGGGAGGAACGGTGCCCCTCAACCTTTTGCCATCTACCTCTCCCCATTCCTGCTTCCTTTCTTCTTCTACCATGGCGAGGGGGCGTGCTGACGCTTCATCGGTGGCGGCGAGGGTTTCAGCCAGGCAGCGCATCGCTCCTCCCCAAGAGCTCGTAGCGGCGGATCCGGCCGCTAGAGGGAGGGGGAGGTCGAGGCCGTCGTGGTGCCCGAGGGAGAGGAGGACGGGGTGGCAGATCAGCCTTGCCTCCTCCAGGAGCCCCTCCTCTGATGGAGGGCCACGCCGGGGACAACCCCTGCGAATTCTTCGTTAGGCTGCGCCACCCACCGCGCTGTCACCTCCACCTCCCGACTCCATTTGCGTGGGAGATGGAGCTGGATCCGCCGCAGGCGCTGCGGCTGCACATGAGGGGTTGTGGGGACAGTGGCATGTGGGTTGACGTCGAGTTCCCCGCCCCTCACGTCATGTATCTTCATCGAGGGTGGAAGACCTTCGCTCACCTCCACAGCTTGACGGATGGGCTCGCTCTCCATTTCAAACTAATCGAGGGTGGCCTCCTCTCCGTCAAGATCTTCGGGCACTTCGGGACCCGCGTGAGGTGCTACCTGGGGAGCTCCTCCGATGATGAAGATTCCTCCTCAAGCGAGAGTGGCGAGGAAGACAACGGAAGCGACAATGAGGGCAGCGAGCGGCAGGATGACGGGTCCGACTAGGTGTCAGGCACCGCTCCGAGCAGCACCGGCGACCCCATCATCCGCGTCGCCGGCTCCTTGAACTTCTCAGGGTCCTCTCCTTGGGCGGCTGGCATAGGGAGGCTGCCGAGGAGGAAGAGGGCGGGCAGCAAGGCCGTCAAGTCAGAGTACGCGGGCACCGACACCTTCGTCGCGTGTTGACGTCCTGCCGCCTCATCTTGGAGCTCTGCCTCTGGCACCGCCATCACACATCTAGGCCTTGGACGGCCACCGAGATGTTCTCTTGGTGTCTTCTTCCACTCGTAGCTCGCCTAGGTGCCCCTTCTGCCCTTCTACTTTCTTGTTCCATTTCCTGAGGAGAGGGATAAGAAAGGGATTACGGGCACCATATATCTTTTTAGTCTTGTAAGCCTTCGGGCCTTTGTTAGCTTTAGAACTTGTAATCCCCTTGTTCATGTTTTTCATTTTGTATGAACTGTACCTATACGGGATGTTTTTTAATGAAAAAGGGATGTTTGCCAGGATTTTCGTTCGCGGGAGGAATCCACGTCAAGGAGTGAATCCTTGTTGTCTTTTAGGACAAACGTTTTTTCGCCCGGCAACAGGCCTTGTCGTTCCCCCACTTCGCTTGACCTTTCTCACGCTCTTGGCGGAGGCAAGGATGAGGTGGGCTTAGGCTCCCCGTTCCTCTTCTTTGCTGCCGCAGCTACGACCAGATTCGGACCCAGGGAATAATCCTTGGGTGCCGAAAAGGGGGAGCATGGAAGCTTAGAGATAGAACGGGGTTTCACGTATCCCAGTCCATAACTAAATGCATGATAGAGGATAAAGGACTTATCGGGATCTGCAGCCCCCGGCGACCTTGGCATGCCGCAGAGGGATCCTTGTTCTAGGAGCCCCGGGCAACTCTGGTTTGCTGGGGTCCGGGCGCCAGTCCATTCCCTTTCTTCCAAAATAGCTCGGCAAGAATACTCATGTGCCCTGCAAACCAAAGAAGACAGAGAAGAATAGAGAGACGCGCACTCGACCTCTAAGCTAGGGGTTAGCCGCTGCTAAGCACTATCAACCCTAACCAAGGAAGAGACTCAACCTAGCATGCATGCTATAACTTAGGGCGCCAACGCTTCGTTTATTTATGCTCAGGGTCTGCGCCTGGATTTGTACAAAGGGTTACATGCCTTGCATGCAAGGCTTGCACAAAAGGGTGGCTTGACGGGAGGCCCGGAAGCCATGCCTTATGGGTAAAACTTGCAAAGATGCTCGATGTTCCAGGAGTTGCTCACTAGTATGGCATCTTCTGTCTCCAGCCGGACTGCACCGGGCCTGGTGACTTGTGTTACCCGATAAGGGCCTTCCCACTTCGGCGTCAACTTGTTGGAATTCTTGGCCGACTAAACGTGCCGAAGAACAAGGTCGCCTTCCTCAAAGCTCCGGGCATGAACCTTGCGGCTATGGTAGCGGCGCAAAGCTTGCTGGTAGCGTGCTGCTCTCACAGCTGCCCGGAGACGATCTTCCTCAAGGAGCGTCGCGTCATCTTGCCGCAATCGCTCTTGCTCAAGCTCATCATAAGCGAGCACCCGAGGTGACCCGTATATGAGTTCTGTGGGGAGAACTGCTTCTGCCCCGTAAACCAGGGCAAAGGGTGTCTGGTCGTGGCTCGATTTGGCGTCGTTCTGATTGACCAAAGAACCACCGACAACTCATCAATCCACCACCTCCCACTTTTGCGCAGCCTGTCAAAAGTCTTCGTCCTTAAGCCTCGCAGGACTTCAACATTTGCTCTCTCCGCTTGGCCATTTCTCCGTGGATGTGCCAGGGAAGCAAAACAGACCCTGCTGCCGAGAACCTCGATGTATTGCATGAAGGCATGGCTTGTGAACTGTGTGCCGTTGTCGGTAATGATCCTGTTGGGCACCCCAAAATGGCACACTAGTCCCTTGAAAAACTTGATGGCTGACTGCGTTGTCACCTTCCTCACTGCTTCCACTTCTGGCCACTTTGTGAACTTGTCGATTGCGACGTACAATTACTCAAAGCCCCCGACAGCACGGGGGAAAGGGCCCAGTATGTCGAGCCCCCAGACCGAGAAGGGCCAGGAGAGAGGGATAATTTGAAGGGCTTGATCTGGTTGATGAAGCTTCTTCGAATGGAACTGGCACGCTTCACACTTGGTTACTAGTGCCGTCGCATCCTGGAGGGCGGTGGGCCAGAAGAAACCTTGCCGGAAAGCCTTGCCAGCAAGGGCCCTCGACCCTATGTGGGAGCCACATATGCCTCCATGTATCTCTGCCAATAGCTTTAGTCCTTCCTCCCGGGATATGCACATCAATTTCACCCCATTCGGTCTTCTTGTATACATATCAACGAATTGGTACAGAGCAGACCGGCGGGCTACTCTTTCTGCCTCTTCTTGCTCCTCAGGAAGCTCTCCTTTTTGAAGGAATCGGATGGTGTGCTATGCCCATGCCGGAGCCTGTGGCTCGACGGCAAGGACCAAAGGCATCTCTTCTGCCGCAGGAGCGGCCGCCACCACGGCCATGACCTGAGGTCCTGCCAGAGTCAATTGCCCTGCGGCAGGATCGGCATCCACGGCAACATCTTCTCCAGTGGCCCCGGGGAGCACGGTGGGGAAGTACTTGCCGGGGCCTAGCTTCCTCCGCTTGCTCTGCCCGGTCGACGGCTCAACGGATGGTTGGGTTAACTGAAGCACAAAGGTACCTGGTTCCACAGATAGCTTGAGGGCAGCGTGCTTTGACAGGTAGTCAGCGATGTCGTTCTTCGCTCGAGGGACATGCTTCGCTTGTATACCGTCAAAGCGCTCCTCCAGTTTCCTCACCTCACCTACATAAGCTTCCATCAATGGGCTTTGATAATGTTTGTTGATCTGCGTGATGACGAGCTGTGAGTCGCCCCTAACGATGAGCTTCTTAACTCCAAGGTCTGTCGCGATCCTGAGACCGGCAAGCAAACCCTCGTACTCGGTGGTGTTGTTGGTTGACATCTCCCGGAGAAAGTGCATCTGGATAACATACTTGAGGTGTTCTCCAGTGGGTGCGACAAGCAGCACACCAGCACCGGCGCCTTACAGCGAGAAGGCACCATCAAAGTACATGATCCAGTTGCGGCTCGTTTCCTTGCCGGGGAGAGCGGTCTCCTGTACCTCTTCGTCGGGCGTCGAGGTCCATTTCGCAACAAACTCGCCAAGACTCTGCTCTGAATCGTCGAGGTACTTTCAAACTTCAAACTGAAACTCGATAGCTCTAGGGCCCATTCCACGATCCTCCCTATCGCATCTAGGTTGTGCAGTATCCGTTGCAACGGGAGGCGGGTGACCACCATGATCTTGTGCACTTGGAAGTAATGGCGCAGCTTCCTCGAAGCCATAAGGAGGCCAAAGAGCAGCTTTTGCACACCTGAGTACCTCGACCTAGCCCCCTGCAAGAGGGAGCTGACGAAGTACACTGGGTGCTGCGCCATCTTCTTCTTCTGCGCCTCTTCACCTGGTCGTGTGGGTCCTGGCACGCTGGCGTCAACCCCTACTGGGGACTCAATCTTACCGGGATCGAGCCCTGCAGGAGAGGGTTTTGGCTTGCCATCTGTTGGCTCTGCCGCTGCTGCTTCCTTCTCGTCGACCTCTCTCTGCGCCACCAGTGCGGTGCTAACCACTTGATTTGTTGCCGCTAAGTAAAGCAGCAATGGTTCTTGTGGTTTGGGCGCAACCAGCACTGGGGTAGAGGAGAGGTATTTCTTCAAATCCTGCAGCGCTGCCTCGGCCTCTGGGGTCCACTCCACTGGCCCAGCCTTCTTCAAGATCTTGAAAAAAGGAAGGGCACGCTCCGCGGACTTGTAGATGAATCGGCTCATGGCGGCAATGCAACAAGTGAGCCGACACACGTCCTTGATCCACTTGGGTGCCTCAATATGCTCGATGGCCTTGATCTTATCTAGGTTTGCTTCAATCCCGCACTGGGACACAAAGAACCCGAGAAGCTTGCCGGACGGGACGCCAAAGACACACTTATCAGGGTTCAATTTGAGGTTGATCTTGCAGAGGTTTGCAAATGTTTCCTCCAGATCTTGCACAAGGGTCGCTTTGTCCTTGGTTTTGACCACTATGTCATCCATATAAGCTTCCATATTTCTATGTAGCTGGGGTTCAAAACCAATTTGGACTGCTCTTGCAAAGGTCGAGCTAGCACTCTTCAACCCGAAAGGCATCCGTAAAAAGCAATACGTACCACATGGGGTGATGAATGCTGTCTTTTCCTCGTCTTCCTTTGTCATGAAGATCTGGTGGTATCCTCAGTAGGCGTCAAGGAACGATAGGAGGTCACACCCAGCCGTGGAGTCACCAATCTGGTCAATGCGCGGTAATGGGAAAGGATCCTTTGGACATGCCTTATTGATGTCTGTGTAGTCAATACACAGCCTCCATTTCCCATTTGCCTTGCGCACCACTACCGGATTGGCCAACCACGTTGGATGGAGTACTCCTCTCACCAAGCCTGCCGCCTCTAGCTTTCCGATTTCCTCCGTGATGAACTCCTGCTTCTCCAGAGCTTGCTTCCTGACCTTTTGCATGACGGGCCGCGCATGAGGACAGACAACAAGGTGGTGCTCAATGACCTCCCTGGGAACGCTGGGGATGTCAGAGGCTTGCCATGCAAACACATCGACATTCACCCACAGGAAGGTGACGAGCTCGCTTTCCTATTTGCCGTCAAGGGTGGAGCTTATGGTGAACGCTCCCCCCGTGCCGTCCTCCTTGACGGGCACCTTCTTGGTCTCTGGTGGTGTAGCTCTGGACTTCTTGCTCTTGCCGGTGGAGTTCTCTGGCACGTTCTCAATGGAAGCACAACACCACGAAGAGGTGCGCTTGCCGGAGTGGGTGCGAGGTGTCTCGTTGGTCTTCTTCTCGCCCGAGACTTTGTCGGCAGGAGGAGGTGCCTTAGCGGCAGCTGCTGCGACTTCTTCCCGGTAGAGTTGGTCGGCGCAGATTAGCGCATCTTTCTTGTTGGAGGGGACGGTGATGATGTTCACCGGCCCGGGCATCTTTAGCATGTTGTAGGCGTAGTGTGAAGCCTCCATGAACTTGACTAGCGCCGGGCGGCCAAGGATCCCGTTGTAAGGCAAGGGGATCTCGGCTACATAAAAAACGATCCTCTCCGTCCTATGGTTCAGCTCGCCTCCGAATACCACGGGCAGCATGATCTTTCCCTTTGGCTGGCTCCTCCCCGGGTTAACCCCTTGGAACGTACCCGTCTCCTCGAGGTCTCCATCAGGGATCTGCAGCTTTCTAACCACAACAGGCGAGATCAAGTTCAGGTCGGCCCCGCCGTCAACGAACATCTTTGTCACCTTGAGGTTGCGGATTGTTGGTGAAACCAACAACGGAAAGCACCCGACCGCAGTGGTGCGGTCAGGTTGGTCCTCGGTGTCGAAGATGATGGGCGTGTTGGACCATTTCAGCGGCTTCCGTGCGTCAAACGATGGCTCCACCGCTGTGATCTCACGCGCCCACTGCTTGAGTTGGCGGTGGGATGTATGCAGCAAGGCGCCACCATCGACGCACATGGCCTCCGTGGCTTTCTGAAATTCGTGGTCACCGGACTCGTCGTCCTCGTCATGATCATCATCTTCCTGCTTCTTGTCGCAGCCCCGGGCGGGCCTCTCTTGCTGATTATCCTTGCCGCGGCGACCTACTTGGCCGCCACGTTTCTTGCAGGATCCCTCGGCACCATCTGGGCCTTTCTCCTTGTCCCGCCGCTCATATTTGGCTTTCTTCTTCTCTGCGAGCAGCTCTACCTGCCGGCAGTTTTGGAGATCATGTCCCTTGGTGTGGTGGATCTTGCAATACTGCTTGTCGGAGCCTCCTGGCTTATCGGCAGCCGCCAAGGCCCGGCAAGCGGCACACCCGGCAACCTCCTTGCCGGGGTCACTTGCCTTGGGTTTCTTGGTGGCACCGGTATCGTCGGATCCCTCGACGGCAAGCACGGTCTTGCTCCTGTGCTTTCTGTTACGGCGCTGGCCCTTCTTTGTAGGGGTGGCAGTGTCATCTATGGGGTCGGTTTCCGCGCCGGCGTCTTCACCGGGGTACTTCCTTCCCTCCTCAGCACGAGCGCATCGATCGGCCAGAATATAGAGCTCGGCCACATCCATAACCTTGTTCATCGTCAGCTCTTCTCGCATCTTGCGATTGCGCATGTTCTGATGGAACGCACTGATCACGACGGCAGGATAAACGTCGGGGATGTTGTACTGCACTCGGCTGAACCTCTGGATGTACTTGCGCAGGTTTTCTCCTTCCTTCTAGGGATGATGTGCAAATCACTCGCCTGGCCATGAGCTTGGTGACCTCTGGTAAAGGCGCCAACAAACTCATGGCGCAGATCTGCGCAAGAAGAGATGGAATCCACCAGCAAGTGCATTAACCATGACATAACATTAGGCTTGAGTGCCAACGGGAAGTAGTTAGCAAGCACCTTATCGTCGCGGGCCCCAGCAGCTTTCATCGCGATGGTGTAGATGCGGAGGAACTCTGATGGGTGAGTCTTGCCGTTGTACTTCTCGCCAACGTCGGGCTTGAACGTGCGATGGGAGGGCCACTAGAACTGCCGTAGCTCACGGGTGAAAGTCGTACAACCCACCTCGTAAGGTAGACCACCATAGCCTCCTGGCGCTGGGTGGTCCGCAGCGGGCCCTGCCCGCCTGTCCGACTGGTGGCGCACATCACGTCGGCGCTCGATCGTAGTCTGAGCGTCCTCATGAGCCCGCTCCCGAAGGACTTGGCACTGATTGCAGTTGGTCCGCGGGTCGGCGACGCGATGGAGATATCGTCACGAGCGTTGTCGTGATGAACCGACGCCCTGGGCGGGCGGGACGGAGGAGGGGAGTGCACAGTGGCTGCATCGCCTGCAGCATGGTCTCCGCTGGCATGCGGTGGCCTGGTGGAGCGACGGCCTACGGGTCCAGCCGACTGCAACTCATCGTTGTTGGCGATGCCGATCAGGCTCCGGACGGTGGCCCTCCATTCATCAAGCTTCTCCGTGGCGGGAGGAAAATCGAGGACGAGCTGCGCGTGCGCTAGGCCTTCCGCTGGCATGGGTGGCGGCGAAAGCTGGGTGGACCGCGATGCGCCTCAACTCCTAACCACGTTAGAAGGAGCTGCATCACGGCTCCACAGCCGCTCGCCACCTCCATCAGCACCTCGGCGCGCATGCCGGCCCTCTTTTTCGTGTGATGGATGCACGGGACTCTTCCCAGGGCGGCGTGCAGGGTCACCGGCAGGGTGACGCTATTCATCATGCACAACCTGAGAGGAGCGCGTTGTGGGCGCCGGTGTTGGCGTCTTGGAGGTCGCCGTGATGCCGCCTGGCGGGACGGTGGCGCCCCTGGAGGGCCCCGCTCCGCCTGCGGGGGCCCCGACTCCACCTTCGGAGCCCGCGACTGGTGGCTCGTCGCCTGGCGTGCGAATGACGCCGCTTGCCAGGCCGGGACCATCGGGGTGATGTAGATGTTCGCGGGCCGCGCCACGAGTTCTCTCCACGACTTGCCCGCTACCGGTCCGCGCCGGTACCAACCCGGTCCCGGACGAACCGATCGCCGTGGTCGTCTTCTTCTTAGGAGCCATGGCGATGAAGAAAAGCTAGGTCAACTGCTAGACCAGATCCTCACGATTGCACCCCCTACCTGGCGCGCCAAAGATGTCGGTGGGAAACGACACCTATGGGGTCACTGGAATCCCTTTTACGGTTGCGGGGCGCGGGGATCGTGAGAAGAGCAGGACTAGCAGACAACACAAAGGGATTTACCCAGGTTCGGGCTGCAAAGATGCGTAAAACCCTACGATCCTGCTTTGGTGGATGTATTAGTGTTCTTGAGCTCTCAAACTAGCTCTAGGTGCTTCGAGGTTCCAAAGAGCCGAATCCTTTCTCTGTGTGCCATGGGCCTCCTTTTATAGGCGAAAGGGGCTGCCACAGTGGCACACAGGAGGTGAAAAGTTCTACAGCGTTGCGAGCTTATCAATGGTATTACAGGACAAGACACATTTAATGCGAGGCTTAGATGTCCCTTCGATTTGTCGGGGACGGGGGAGAGGCCCGTCCCGTCCGTCACCACTCCTCCTCGCTTCGACACGTGCCCCTGGCCAGCGATGCATGTGGTGCCATGTAGGCAGGCAGGCAGCTGAGGTGCCGCGGTGGTGGAGCCTCCATGAAGGTTTGCATGTTGCCACGCAGGTGCTTGCCCAGCTGGTTGGGTCGGCAGCTGCATGCGAACGGCGGCGGTGACTTGGCTTGTGCGGGCCTGGCGGTGGCCCTGCTGGTGCACTTGGCGAGGGTCTCGTCGGGTGGCCCGGCAAGGGTCTTGCAGGGTGCCCCGACAAGGGTCTTGCCATGGCGCGTAGGCGTCCCCGGCAAGGATCTTGCCGGGGGTCTCGTGGGCTTCTTCGGTGAGGATCGCTGCTTTCCTACCCTCATTTGATCTTGACTATTCTATGTCTTCACAAAGATCTGCATACCACCATGGAGGTGCCTCCCGAGCCCTGTCCAACGCATTTGTCGAGCGTTGGTGGGCTCAAGGGTGGCTCACTTCGGCTGGCGTGGGCGAGCTGCCCCAGCAAGGGTCTTGCCGGGGCTGCTGAGGCTGCCCCGGCACGGGTCCTTGCCGGGGAGACCTGCTACGCCTATCTCATCTTTGTGGCCTTGGTCCTTGTTGCTGCTTTGTTTGTCTTGTGGCTTCGGCTTCTCTCCGGCTTCCCTTTCTTGCCATGTTATGCGTGGCCGTGGCGGGAGGCTTTGACTGCCCGTGCACAAGTAAAGGGGTCAAAAGCAGAGCCCCTACTTTTGTACACTGACAGGCGGGTCCTCTCCCCCTCGCCTGGTGCCGTCCTCATCGTCGTCCGGCATGGATCGGAGGACATTGCGCCAGGGGTCGCCTCCAAGTCGCGCCCCTCCTCTTCCTCATCTTCCTCCTCTCCCTCGCCGGAATCGCCGGAGGACAACTCCATTGTCGCTGCCTGGCCCTCAGGAGGCACCGTCGACACCAGACCCTCCTCGACAAAGGTGGGAATGGCGTCCACCACCTGCTCCCAGTCGTTGCGAAGGACCAGGGGGACAGGAGCGCCCTCCAGGATTGCCATGTCCTCTCCGACCAGGAAGCGGAGAGCTACGGTCAGATCTTCATCATCTAGGGCCTCCGAGTTCAGGCGGAGGTCGGCGTCCGCATCCTCGAGTCTCCACAACGGGCGCGAGTGCGCCTGAAGTGGAGCCAGCCGATGCGCCAAGAACTCCCTCAGGAGCATGGCCTTGGTCAGCTTCGCCGCCTTCATGTTGCTTGGCCTCAGGTCAGTGTTCATCTTCTCCAGCACCATCTTCGCCCGTCGGTTGTAAAGCTTCGCACGGGACCACGCCTCGATGGACTGGGGCAACCCCGTGGGCAGAGCCAACCGAGAGTTGATGCATCCAGCATCCAGCATGACCCACTTGCTCCGGAAGCCATCGGCCCTCTTCCCGGCCTTCGAGATTGCATTGGCTTTGGAGTACGCAACAAAGCTTGCACACACCGAGATATTGGCGCCAGTGACTCGGAGGAAGAAGTGGCACAGCAAGGCCATGGAGGGCATCACCCCGACGTGTGCCTCACAGTAGTAGGCGAAAATCGACAAAAGGAGAACAGAGTTGGGATGGAGATGCAGAGCCTGCAGCTTATAATGGCGGAGGACAGCATAGAAGAACTCGGAGAAAGGATGCACTAGGCTAGCGATGACGGTGCTCATGAAGAAGGGATAGAAGGTGCTCCCCTTGTCCTCCGGCTAGGTGGAGCCGGGTTGGAGCGCAGTCTCCCCCATCTCGCTGCCTTGTGCCTCCGTTATCAGGCGCGTGAGGGCGAGATTCTTCTCCGTCATGTTGGGGGGATCCAGTGCCGGTGAGTACCAGGACGATGGAGCCCTGGCCGCGGTCTTGCGGGGCGCCATTGCTCGCTGGAGGAGAAAGGATGAGGCGGATCTGGAGATTTCGGAAGCAGGAGGGCAAGAGCAAGAAAGGGGATCTGGAGCAAGGTGAATGAGAGCTATGAAGGTAAGCCTAACCCGAGCCAGCCTTTTTGTCCGACGGGAAGCTGCCGAGGCAGCGTGGGGAAGCGGAGACACCCACGCCGAATCAACCGCCACGCGGCGACCAAGGCCGCAGGCTGTTGGGGCCTGCGGAGCTCCGCACTTGCCCTTTTGCTTTGCTGCTAAGCCAAGTCCGAGTGCGCCTTGGGCCCGGGGGCTACTGTCGGTGTTCTGGGAACGGGGGTCCCCAGAGTTGCCTGCCTGCGGCCTGCGGCATGGCTCAAGGGGTGGCCCAGTACGGCCCATCTTCATCAACTCAAGCTCAAGACCCTCGCGAGGGGCCAAGCCTCGCGGGACGGACAATGCAAGGCTTCATCAGGAATGGCCTCACAAGGAAGGCTCGCGAGGAGGCGGAGAGATCAAGGCAGGGGTACCTCGCGAGGTGCGCGTGACGCAAGCCATGACGATCGAGACCAGGCGGGCGCAAGGCGCGCGCCGGCCTGCACAGTGTCCTTGTTTCCTCTTTGGTGCAAAGGGGGCAAGTGCAGGCGTGGAGTATCGAGGCATCAAGCAAAGGTTACCATTCCGGTGCAACGATACCAAGAGCAGCAGAGCGACAGGATGGAGGTCACCGTGGAGCTGGCGTCATCGCCAGTGCCTTTGGCAGCCGAAGACCAACTTTAGTCAGGATAACTTGTACTAGATGTTCCCCTTTGAAATTGCCGTTGTTGGTGCCCTTCCCACTCAATATTTGGAAGAGGACCAGGGCCTCTATATATAGAGATATCTAGCACAGTAGAAGGCATCTGGATCTCACCCAGAGCCAACAGAGACGGAGCAATTCCTCTCCTAGCACACCACCCCAAGAACGTCCCTCCCGAGACTGTTTTTCCTCTGTATTGCTCATCATCAGCCCCAGGGGCAATCCACCACACCACACACTGGATTAGAGTATTACACCACAACGGTGGCCCGAACCAGTGTAAACCTTGTGTCCCTCGTGTTGTTCATCGTGTAGCTTAGATTCTCAGCGAGGCATTGGGGCGTGGAGCGGTAGGGGGAAGATCTTCGCGCGCACCCCAGAGTTCAAACCTTAAGGGTTTTGCCGGAACCAGATCTCCAACATATATACCAAAAATACAAAAAAATACCTTGCTACAATCTATTTACTTTTATTTTGTTTTATGATTTAGTAATCTTTTAATCCTATCTCTATCAAATCTCACCTTTGCAAGTGATCGTGAGGGGATTGACAACCTCTTTATTATGTTGGGTGCAAGTGTTTGATTATTTGGGTAGGTGCATATATTGGGGTCTTGCGTGTTTCTCCTACTAGATTGACACCTTGGTTCTTAATTGAGGGAAATACTTATCTCTACTTTGCTGCATCACCCTTTCCTTCTCATGGGAAAAACCAATGCAAGCTCAAGAAGTAGCACTGGACAGCGCAACCCCCTGGCGGTGGTGGCCTGGGCGTGTTGCCTTGCTCGGTCTGGGCAGTTCCTCTGCTCCAAATCTAAGGCAGTGATGCGGGGCAGCGGTGACCAGGCAGGCCGCGGCGTACGGTGAGGGAGTCCTGGATTAAGGGGTCCTTGGACAGCTGGACTATATACTTTGGCCGGACTGTTAGACTATGAAGATACAAGATTGAAGACGTCATCCCGTGTCTGGATGGGACTCTCCTTTGCGTGGAAGGAAAGCTTGGCAATCCGGATGTGTAGATCTCCTTCTATGTAACCGACTCTGTGTAACCCTAGCCCACTCCGGTGTCTATATAACCAGAGGGTTAGTCCATAGGACAATAACAATCATAATCATAGGCTAGCTCCTAGGGTTTAGCCTCTACTATCTCGTGGTAGATCAACTCTTATAATACTCATATCATCAAGATCAATCAAGTAGAAGTAGGGTATTACCTCCATCGAGAGGGCCCGAACCTAGGTAAACATCGTGCCCCCTGCCTCCTGTTACCATTAGCCTTAGACTCATAGTTCATGACCCCTACCCAAGATCCGCCGGTTTTGACACCGACATTGGTGCTTTCATTGAGAGTTCCACTGTGTCGTCGCGATAAGGCTTGATGGCTCCTTCAATCATCTTCAATGAAGTAGTCCAGGGGAGGTTTTCCTTCCCAGACAAATCTTCATATTCAGCGGCTTCGTACTGCGGGCCAACTCGCTAGGCCACCTGGAGAAAATCGATAGCTATGCCCTGGCCATCAGGTTAGGTTTGGAAGCTTGAACTATACTGCCGATATCCGCAGAGACTTGATCTTCGACGGATTCGATCCCATGTCAGGTACGCCGAACAGTCGCGACGAGCATGACTTAGATCTACCATCAGATAGTGTTCGGGAGATCGCACCTGCGATGGTCCTGGGAACCAATCCGGAGCAGATCGCGCCCTCCGAGGACGGGTGGATGGACCCTACCACGGAGGCCGCACACTCATTGGCGTTGGAGTCGAACACTGATTCCACCTCCTATGAGGACGGTGTCATCGGACCCTCGGACTCGTCTTCGGCTACAGGATCTGAACCGCGTATGTCCGTGCCTATCGAATCTGATCGGGCACCAGTCATGGAGTTCACCTCCATGGATATTTTTCAGCACTCGCCCTTATGTGCTAAATTCATTAAGGTCTCTTTCCTTGTCGGGAGATTCTTGGCCGAACTATGTCCGGCTCGAGTGGGAAGCGGACGACGAAGAAATTCGTTCCCCACCCACCACCCACTTAATAGCCACTATCGATGACTTAACCGACGTGCTTGACTTCAACTCCGAAGACATCGACGGTATGGACGACGATGCAGGAGAAGAACAGGAACAACCGCCTATAGGGCACTGGACAGCCACCTCATCATATGATATATACGTGGTGGACACCCCCAAAGAAAGCAATGGCGATGCGACAACGGAAGATAACCCCTTGGAGAAGCAATCTAGGCACCGGCGTCATAGGCTCCGCTCCAAGCCCCGCCATAGAAAAAAATAGTGATAGGGCACAAGAGATGATAACAATCCGGATGGTGCCGAAGACGAAAACAATCCTGCCCAGCCAGGCTTCAAGCAGGCCGAGCAAGAAGATGGGCAAGCTAGCCCTAAAGAACAAGCAACAGATGGAGAATTAGAGGATGATAACAACATGCCTCTCTCCAAAGACAAAGTGAGCCTTGGCGACGAAGAATTCATCATGCCTGAGGATCCCGTTGAGCAGGAGCGCTTCAAGCGCCGGCTTATAGTCACTGCAAAAAGCCTGGAGAAAAAGCAGCAATAGCTTCAAGCTGATCAAGATCTGCTAACTGATAGATGGACCGAGGTCCTAGCTGCCGAGGAATACAGACTCGAGTGCCCTACAAAAAGTTACCCAAAGCGCAGGTTGCTACCTCAACTCGAGGAGGAGGCGTTAAAACCCACACTACCAGCGCATGATGCGGCTGACCGGCCACCCCGTGGCCGAGACAAAGCGGTGTACCAGCCCGAAGTCCAGCCCACACCCCGACGCAAAACAAACGATAATACTAAGGACCGGGGCTACACGAAGGACCTGTGAGACATATTGGAAACAAAGCAGGACAGTCAAGATCGATCTACGGGTCATGAGGGCGCGCCACAACGCGTGACGATGACTGTCACGCCGGATACACTAAACAAAAGTCCGGCCGGGCCGAATACAACAGACCAAATTCATTTGAGCTGCATCAAAATGTGGCCCGGCATAGAGGTGCTGCACACCCCCTATGCTTCACTGATGAAGTAATGGATCATGAATTCCCAGAAGGGTTTAAACCCGTGAACATTGAATCATACGATGGTACTACAGACCCCGCGGTATGGATAGAAGATTTCTTCCTCCATATTCACATGGCCCGCGGAGATGATCTACACGCTATCAAGTACCTCCCACTAAAAATCAAGGGACCGGCTCGGCATTGGCTAAATAGCTTGCCGGCAAACTCCATCGGGAGTTGGGAGAACCTAGCAGACGCATTCCTTGACAACTTCCAGGGCACTTATGTGCGACCACCGGATGCTGATGACTTAAGTCACATAACCCAACAGCCCGGAGAGTCAGCCAGGAAATTTTGGACCCGGTTCCTAACTAAAAAGAACCAAATTGTCGACTGTCCGGATGCCGAAGCCCTAGCGGCCTTTAAGCATAACATCCGTGACGAGTGGCTTGCCCGACATCTCGGCCAAGAAAAGCCAAAGTCCATGGCAGCCCTCACAACACTCATGACCCGCTTTTGTGCGGGCGAGGATAGCTGGTTGGCTCGTAGCAACAACATAGGAAGCAATCCTGGCAAACCAAAAGCCAGGGATAGCAAGGACAAACCACGACGCAACAAACACAAGCATCGTAAAAATGGTGATAGTGTCGAAGACACGACAGTCAATGCCGGATTCAGTGGCTCCGAGTCCGGTCAGCGGAAAAAGCCATTCAACAAAAACAATTCAGGCTCGTCCAGTTTGGACCGCATACTCGACCGTCCATGCCAAATTCATGGCACCCCAGTAACACCAGCCAATCAGACCAACAGAGAATGTTGGGTATTCAGACAAGCCGGCAGGTCAGGTGCAGAAAACAAGAAGGGGTCTCAAAGCGACGATGACGACGAAGAGCCCCGATCACCGAACACAGGAGGACAGAAG
This sequence comes from Triticum aestivum, assembly GCF_018294505.1. Classification (NCBI taxonomy): domain Eukaryota; kingdom Viridiplantae; phylum Streptophyta; class Magnoliopsida; order Poales; family Poaceae; genus Triticum; species Triticum aestivum. The sequence continues at coordinate 330,085,797 of NC_057795.1, read as the reverse complement.
AAATTCCCTCCCTAGGTGAAAATGGTGAATATGATATATGCAACCCATATTCCCAAACAGAAATGTGAACCAAGGAACGTCTACGCAATGGAGCTAGTCGCCCCAAAGCTCAACACATGGTCCTCTTGTCCCGATCACTTTTGAATCGCAGGGACCATCCTACCAGTATCCGTCATGGCAGTTCGACCGCATTGGTCTCGACCCTATCATTGACGGATTCCACCTTACACGAGTCCTCATGGACGGTGGCAGCAGCCTGAACCTGCTATATCAGGATACAATCCGCAAAATGGGCACAGATCCCTCAAGGATCAAGCCCACCAAAACCCCTTCAAAGGTGTCATACCAGGTGCAAAGGCCTGTTGCAACGGGCTCAATCACACTGAAAGTGGTCTTTCGGATCTCCGGACAGTTACCATACCGAAGAGTTAGTTCTTGCCCGGGGCTTAATTAAAAACACTCCAGCAAAAGCTAAGACAAGCCACATCAACGCTTTGTGGCGCGAAACCATTTCTTACATTTTCTTTGTAGGTTCATCTTTGCGTAGGCCAGGACGGATGGCGTGAAGACAGTTCGAGCGCGTAAGGGAATCTCTAGATATTCCCCTCTACGATCATCCGACCACACTCCGGATCCGCATACACCTTCCTCCCGCCTGGTCTCAGCAGGTTCCGCAGTCATATTTCTTTTAATCACATTACCTGTACTCATACGCATTGACGTATTATTCAAATACAACACGTGAGTTTATATGATGCTCGTCTGCTGCTATTCTTATTAAAACTCTTTTGTTAAAAGGTAGCTGCATATCGCAATATGCCTTAATATGCCAGGGGCTTCGTTATACCCATACTACGGCAAAAAGTCCGAACACCTTCACGGCAGTTCGGCACCCTGAACTTATAGCATTATATGCATCAGCTCCGAATCATGTCTTGGGTCAATAGTTGGGTTTGCCCGGCTCCTATGTTTTGGTACCTTACGTTCCGCTATATCGGCTAAGGTAGCACAGGGAGAACTACTGCGATTGTGTCCCGGTTCTTCCGGACGAGCACCTCAGTAGAGAAAGCCGAAAACTGACTGTCATGATGCAGCGAGAGCTGGTCAGCTGTTCGAGAGGTTGTAAAATCTTTAAGGATTTCTTCCGCATAATGCCATAACCAATGCAGCGTGCGAGGGATCGGCTTTTCTTCCGATCAGGCGCCTGTAAAGCCCCTCGTGCGGTCTTCCGAACACCAGGGGCTGCGCCTACCTTCCTTTTAAAACTCCTATGGCTAAGTGAGAGTGATAAAGCCCTATAGTCTGATTGCCTAGTTCGCTGTGCTGAACACCTCCTTCAAGGACCCAAAACTGGGATAAAGAGTGTTCAGGTTATCCCGAACACCCCCGTACTTACTACGTGGGGGCAGAAGCCGACGACTGGCCAACTCTCAGGATTAGTATATGAAACGGCCGCACAGGAGGAAAAACTTTCAAACGACAAGCAATAAATGATAGAAATGATCTTGTTCAAACATTACAAAGGACAAGCATGACAGTATTCATGGAAAATATTGTCCCTGGTGCATTGCTCCGCCGCAATGAGGGCTCCTTTCAAGACACCTTCATAATAAAGCTCAGGCTTGCGGTGCTCCTTTCCCTCAGGCGGTCCCTCAGTCATCAGCTTTTCCGCATCCATCTTCCCCCAATGCACCTTTGCGTGGGCGAAGGCCATTCGCGCACCTTCTATGCAGACCGACCGCTTGATGACTTCGAGTCGAGGGCAAGCACAAACAAGCCGCTTCACGAGCCCAAAGTAACTGCTCGGAATTGGCTCAGTGGGCCACAGCCGGATAATCAAATCCTTCATGGCTAGCTCGGCCGCCTTATGCAGTTCGACCAGCTGCTTCAGTTGATCGGAGAAAGGCAACGGATAATTCGGCGCCAGATACTGCATCCAGAAGAGCTTATCCGCAGTATTCCTCTCTTCAGCTCGTAGAATTGGGCGGCATCAGATATGCTGCGTGGCAGCTCCGCAAATACCCCTGGAGAAATCAGAATTTAAACTCTCAACTTGATGTTCTCCTTTAAAATACCCGCTTTGTATAGAAAAAGCCTTACCAGCCGCAATCTTCCTCGCCTCCTGGATTTCCTTCAGGGCACCTTGGGCTTCCCCCCGGGCATCACTTGCGGCTTGGCGAGCCTAGGAGAGTTCGGATTCTTTCCCTGCTAAACTCTGCTCCAAGGTCTCGCATTTCTTCACGGCCTCTTGAAGCTCTCGCTCAGCCTCAATAACTCTGGCCTCATGCTTGTCACGGAGAGCCTGCTCTGCGGCGGCCTTCTTCTCGGCTTCGGCCAAAGCCTTTTTAAGAGCCTCAATTTCGGCCATCGCCCCTAGAGCACATTACAAAAATATTTTCATCATGCACACTTATCCATTTGTGCTAAATAAACAAGGTTTCCACATACCTTGGTTACCCTCCAGCTGTTTCTTCACTTGGCCAAGTTCTCCTTCGGCCCGCTCTAGACTATGCCTCAGTCCGGATACTTCGCAGCATGAGACGCGGCAGTCGCTACAGACGCCTGCTTATTAAAAAGAGTGATAGATGTCATCAAGTGAGTCTCCTGCGAACATAAATTTGATCCTCTGTCCGGTTCTTTCTTTCACCGAACAGTGTATCAGGGCTGCTATCTATACCATGACACACTTCCAAACCTCATAAAACATACCTCAAAACCTCTTATGAGGCTGATACAGGATTCATTCAGTCCACTCTCAGCGGACTGAATCTTCTCAATCACCGCACCCATAAGGGCACTGTGTTCATCAACGATAGAGGCACCCTTCAGCGCCGCCAATAAAGCATCCGGCACCTCTGGTTGGACAGAGGCTGCCGGTGGAACAGACACACCTCCTCCAGCTGACGGAGGCCGCCTGCCTGACAGTAGGACCTTATGGGTCTCCGGAATAGTGTTCGGCTGGGGCCGGATTCAAGATAACCCCCGTCGTCGACGTCCACGTGAGCCCTCTCTCCCGTGTGTCCGGACCCTGAAGTCTAGCCTCCTGGCGCCGCCTTTGCGATCTTTTTTCCCCTCCGTGGCCTTGGTCCTTCTGGGATGAAACATCGGTTTCATTCATATGTTTGGGGGAAGGGGCCTTAGAGGGTGTCCCGCTCTCCATTGCATCTGAACCCAGCAAATCCTCTGACGAGGATTGTTCGGCACGGGACCTCGCTAGACTGAAAAAAGTACGGCTCAGATTAAAATATCATGCCATGACAAGTTTGGACACATGAGCGTGTTTGGATTTTATACTCATGAGTTCACCAGGGACTTGGTCTGCGATCCACTCTGGGCTACTATCGGTGGTGGTGGTGGACTCCTCTTGAAGAGGAGGTTTTCCCCTCTTAGGCGACTCGGCCACCAAGGATGTGGAGGCCATCCTTTTCTTTCTTCCCCCCGCGGGGGATTCGTCTCCTTCCTCCTCCTCATCCTCTTCGGACGAAGAATGGGCATTGGAGTCTTCGGATCTTGTGTCCGAAGTGCCACGACAATGGAGGCCGCCCCTGGTCTTCTTGGCCTCCTTTTCGGCCTTCTTCTTCGGTGCCTTGCAAGGCGCCGGGACCAGCATCTTCATCAGAAGTGGGCCGGCCGATTCTTCTGGCAGCGGGGTCGGACAGTAGATCCGCCCCGCCTTCTTCACCCAGCCCTAGGAAATTTGGGGGAAACACACCAAGCATTTTCCTAAGGATATGCGAATAAAACATATGAATTGTCAACGAACAATCACTTACCAAACTTGTCGGGCGGGACAGTTGGTACGCACGATCCTCGGCGGAGTCCGGCCATGATTTGCCAGACTTGAAAAGCACCTTCCAGATGTCCTTATGCGAGGAGCCAAAGAGCTCTAGCAAGGTCTGGTGCTTGGCCGGGTCGAACTCCCATAAATTGCAAGCCCGGTGTTGACAAGGTAGAATCCGGTGAACTAACATCACCTGGACTACATTGACGACCTTGATGTTCTTGTCTTCCATGTCTTGGACGCGCGTCTGGAGCTCCGATAGCTCGTCAGACGAAGCCCAGTTCAGGCCCTTCTTGGCCCAGGACGTAAGTCGCAGGGGGCGTCGGATCTGAACTCTAGAGCGGCAGCCCATTCCTTGCCGCGCGGCTCGGTGATGTAAAACCACTGCTGCTGCCACTCCTTGACGGAATCATTGAAAGTACCTGTTGGCCATGTTTGGGCATCTTGCTCACCATGGTGCCTCCGCATTTGGCATGCTCGCCGCTCACTACCTTGGGCTTCACATTAAAAACCTTCAGCCATAAGCCGAAGTGCGGCGAGACACGGAGAAAGGCCTCGCACACGACGATGAATGTCGACATGTTGAGGAAGGAATTGGGGGATAGATCATGAAAATCAATCCCATAATAATACATGATGCCGCGAACAAATGGGTGGAGGGGAAGCCCTAGCCCGCAGACAAAATGAGGGAGGAATACCACCCTCTCGTGGGGTTTCGGGGTGGGGACGATTTGTCCCGCCGTTGGAAGACGGTGGCCGATTCTCTTGGCCAAATACCCGGCCCCCCGAAGCTTTTTGATATCCTTCTCCCGGACGGTAGAGGCCATCCACTTGCCTCCTACTCCGGATCCCGGGAAACCTTTTTGAGCGGAGAAGAGGAACGCCTGAGCGCTAGGGCTTGAGCAAGAAGGAATGGATGAGCAGAGGAAGAAGGCGTGGGTGAAAGAGGGAGTCCTTATCCCCTTATAAAGGCAGCAGAGATCCTGCGCCTCCCCACTTTCCTGTTAAAATCGCTTATTTCCCAAGCGCCATGATTGACGACGCGGTTGGGTTACCCACGCCCGTATTGATGAGAATCCCGCGATGAGGGGACACGATCTCTGCTTTGACAAGACATGTCAATGAAACAGCCTCGTGGTATGTGCGGTGGCAGGTTGTGAAAAATGTTTCGAATAATGACCGGACCGTGGCGTAATGTCACGCTATAAAAAGTTGTCATCAGATTAGATTTGTGGAATATTGTGCTCTCTACGGTGGTATGTGGAATTTGTTTTGCAGAGTCGGACACGATTCTTGTGTTCAAAATCTTCTATGGAGTATTCGGAGAGGGAACCCGCCTTGCAATGCCGAAGACAATTTGTGCGCCGACTCATCGTCATTGAAGCCTGGTTCAGGGGCTACTGAGGGAGTCCGGGATTAAGCGGTCCTCAGACAGCCGGACTATATACTTTGGCCGGACTGTTGGACTATGAAGATACAAGATTGAAGACTTCATCCCGTGTCCGGATGGGACTCTCCTTTGCGTGGAAGGCAAGCTTGGCAATACGGATATGTAGATTTCCTTCTCTGTAACCGACTCTGTGTAACCCTAGCCCCCTCCGGTGTCTATATAAACCAGAGGGTTTAGTCCATAGGACAACAACAATCATAATCATAGGCTAGCTTCTAGGGTTTAGCCTCTAAGATCTCATGGTAGATCAACTCTTGTAATACTCATATCATCAAGATCAATCAAGCAGGAAGTAGGGTATTACCTCCATCGAGAGGGCCCGAACCTGGGTAAAACATCGTGTCCCCTGCCTCCTGTTACCATTAGCCTTAGACGCACAGTTCGGGACCCCCTACCCGAGATCCGCCGGTTTTGACACCAACATATGGCACAGGGCGGGCTGGCACCCGCTGGGCCCGGTTGGGCTTCGATGGGTGCACAATATACTGATCCATCAACGGATGTGCTTGGGATCAACAATAACACGGGACTCGGACTAGGTCTGGTGTGGCGGTGGTACCTCCTCGAGAGATACCCAGTGCGGTGGCGATCACAGATCCGTCATCTACATGGAAGAGGAGACTAAGTTGCTGAAAATGAGCCGATGGCGCATTGCTTGCATGGATCGTCGTGAACTTCTGTCGACCACCTTGTGCCACTTCGGGGGAAACCCTAGGATCTGGTCATCCAGATCGTACGATGGCGGTACTGCAGTGTCGTTTCTCTCTTGGGAGCATCATTTGTGGAGCAGCGCTGGAAGACAGAAGGAGGAGGTGGCCGGCTAAGTCTTGCACGCAGCTTCGGTGGAGATGTCAAGTCATGCCTGGCCAACAGGTGCTATGCTGTGTCATGCCTAGTCGGCAGGTGCTACGCATGGCAGATCTTCCAGAGTCTTTGCATCTGGATGGATGCATGTAGGAAGGTGGTGCCGTTGGGCGCCGTGGTGGCGTCGATGGATGTATGGACTAGCAAGGATGATGCAGATCTCTCTCCTGAAGACGGGTCAGTGGTTCGATGATGATGGCGGCTTCTAAAACGTGTGCATGTGGTGTGTGTTTTAGGTCTGTTGCACCGGCTGTTGGTTCTGATATGTTATGTGGATGGATCGGGGACGACATCGATTTTAGATATGGGGGGTGAGAGCACTCCACATTATCGAGTTTTAGGTGTGAGTGGTCGCTTTGGATGGCTTGATATATGTTCTTGTCTTTCCTTTGTGAATAATTAATAAAAATGGTTGTATGCGTCGATTGATGTAGAGGCTAGGGGTTTAATCTCCTTTTCCAGAAAAACACTCACAGACAGTCAAGGGACTCACATACTAGGCATGACCATGATAGCAGAAAGAGGAGACCTTTGCAGATGTGAATAGCAAAGGGGGCTCATACAGACAAGTACCCAAAGATGCGTTCTTTCATGATACGAGGCAAAAAACGGCTTCGGTGTTTGAGCGCATCTCTCAGAAGAATGATAGAGCAGCGGCCTCTAGATCCTAGGGCCGCCGAGAGCAATGAATCTGTTTGCCTGGAACTGTCGAGGTTTGGGGTTGGACCCGACAGTTGGCGAACTTCGAGACCTGATACGGTCCTACAACCCAGTGGTGGTTTTTCTATGTGAGACTAAGAAGAAGGCAAGGGCTATGGATAGATTGAAGTGGAGTCTAGGTTTCAGACAAGGGGTGGCGATGGACTACAATGGAAAGAGTGGAGGTCTAGCTTTGTGGTGGAGGGATGAGTTGCAAGTATGGATAAGCACTACAAAAAAATACACTTCCGTGATGATACATGTTTGTCACAGTAGGTCGCGTTTTTTGTGATTCATGTACATCCGTGAAGATTTTATGATAGAATCAAGATAATCATACTTGTGCTGTCGTAGAAGTGTTCCATGACATTACCAAAATTATCATCATGGAAGTGCCCACGTCCATGACGATAAATCGCGCGTCATAGAAGTCCTTTCGACAAGGGTGACCGACACGTGGCATCCACCGTAACGGAACGCCGTTAAGCTATCGGGTCAGGTTTTGGATCCAATAACCTGTTAATAGCCCCGACCAATGGGAATTTTCCACGTGTAAAATCATCATTGGCTGGAGGAAACACGTGTCGGCTCATCGTTGGGACAGATGTCATCCACTCATTGGACAGAAGGCGCCTATGATATGTCGACACATGGCATGGCCCAACAGAGGCCCATTCCTGTGAAAAGGCCGGCCCGTTTGACTTGGTCAAAAGGTGGCAGGTCGGCCCATGGAAAGCCTGTTAACGGCATGTTTGCATATAGCCCATTTACAGCCCGCTAACCCAGGGCCCGTTACGCCCTATCCGAATTAGGCCCAGTAGCGTCATCTGGGCCATCCAATATGATTCCAGCCCGTTTTCACTTCTGCCCCATGTATGGCCCATGACATCTTTCTGCCCATATGAGGCCCTTTGTAACTCTTGGCCTATTAACGGCCCATGGTGAAACTGGCCCGTAATGAACAGTGTATCACTTTACACCCATTAACGGCCCGTGGTGAAACTGGCCCGGAATGAATAGTGTATCACCTTAAACCCATTAACGGCCCATTATTCTGTCGGGCTGTTTCCAGCCCATGTTATCTTTCGGCCTTCTCAGAGCCCATTAATTCTTGGGCTCATTTCCAGCATTTGTTTACTTACGGCCCGTTACTGTTATTTTTTGCTTGTGGGCCAAATTCAGCCCTTGGTTACCATCAGCCCATTTGTGGTACGTTAATACGTTGGGCCATTTTCATAGCGTCATCAAATACGGCCTATTAACGATGATCCATTATGGTCGGCCCATGAACGGACGATTCCAACTCTAGCCCGTTTACGGACATAATGCAGTCTGTTTGGCCCATGTTTGGCCAATCGATCATACGGCCCGTATAAGGCCCATTGATGATACGGCTCGAAGAAGGCCCATTGTTTCTGCGGCCCGTAGAAGGCCCATTGTTTCTACGGCCCGTAGAAGGCCCACTGTTTCTACGGCCAGTAGGAGGCCTAGTGTCACTATAGTAAATATTAGCCCATGGTTATTGTGGCCTTGTTTTAAAAAATAGGTTATTGCAGCCACTAGCAAACCGCGGGAAAAGAACTGCAATGACTACAAGCAAACAAATAAACAAGACAACAAGGAAATAAATAAGCAAGCAACTAACACTAGGCTATGACGGCTATTACACATATTACATCCACTGGGCATCAAAGTTCGCCACCAGTGCAAATATAGGGAACAAAGCAGCATATCATATACACTGGTTGTCAAAGTTGGCGACCAGCGCAAATAAACACCGCAGCAAAACAAATCCAGAACTGAAACCACTTCAGAAGATCTCAAGAAACAATATCCTCGGTACCCATATTGCTGGAAAGATGCTTAGCAAGCTTATTAACTTTCTCTTGTTTGGCGCTTAAATCCTCCAGCGCTTGCTGTTGCACCACGAAATATGCATCTGAATTCTGCAGGGACTTCCTCAGTCCTTCAGCTTCCTGTCGCAGCACATCTGATTGATGTCTTTCAACTTGAAGTTGAGACTCAAGAAGACGAACTGATTCAGGCAGCGAGTTCGAAGAGCTTGTGCCAGCAGTAGTGGCCAGTAACTCGAACACTACATCAAGAAAGGACTTTTGGGTTCTCTAACTGTCATCAAGATAGTTTTTATCAACTTTCTTGGAGACCAACAGGGATGTCTCACTATCTTGGACCTTATCTTCATTACTTCCTTTACCATTAGATAACGCGGTACTGTTCTCCAATATTTTGTCTGCATTCTAAAAGAGAAACAAGCAGACACATCACATGTTTACCATGTTGTATATGAAACTCATCTTGGTAAATGAGTTCAGTAGTAAAGTGGACAGGATAACAGCATGAAACAAACATATGTCTATGTACCATGGTCACTTTATGGTCTATATCATTCTAGTTTTTGTTGCCAAATCAAGATAGAGACACAGTTCAAATAATATTTGTTCAAGACAAAGCAGAATAGACAGAATATAAGTGTGGGTAACTATGGAGCAATAACAACACTTGTAATGTGCATGACAAGAGAACATAACTGTTTATTCAATTGAAACTGAAATCAACATAGAGCAGGTTACAACAGCAAACTAGTTAAAGAAACAGGTTTAAAACATACCTGTTACGCCATTAGAGTTTCAATTCCATCCTTCAAATTTGAAAATAGTTGGTATGAGTAAATATAGTAATGCAAGAGCAATGGATTATGAACCATAGCTACAGAACCTGACCTGAGAACAAATCTTCTTCTCCTTTAAGCGTTGAGTTGGGATTCGGAGTGGTGGTCCTCATGCTTTGGGCACTTCCGTTCCCTTACTAACTGCTCGTGTTTGGGTGCTTTGTGGTGGAGACGGTGCTGTGTCAACTGGAACTGGGTTACTATGTGCTGGGGTTGGGGTTAGAAGGGGTGAACCATTGTTCTCTGTCCAACTAGGTAGGGGTACAATCTGCGAGAGTCTGGGTTATGTGTGGTGGACCTGGTCCTTGGGCAAGTACAACCGTGGTTCTATCTGCATCAACTGGTAGCACTATCTTTTCTGAAGACCGTGTTGTTACTCCCTTAGATATTACCATCATGCTCTCCAGTTCAAATGGCTAATAAATAAGAAAAGTAATTGAAAGTATAGACATTGTATGATAGACAGGTGCAATGGATAGTGGGGAATGAAAGAGGGCATGAAATAATTCATATTTATGTTGTCTAACCAAACAGGATAGCATGACACAATTTCATATATATGATGGCTAACTAAGCAGGATAGCATGACACAATTTCACATTATGATGGCTAACTAAAAAAGATGGAAAGACATAGTTCAAAATATGAGACTATGTAGACAGGATGACATGACATAACTATATAATGTGTTTATTAAATAGGTTGGCATGCCATAATTCACATGCATTCACGGATAGATGCCATAATTCTAAATATGATGACTGTAAACACTAAACAGGATGACATGATATAACTATATGATGTCTTTATTAAATGGGTTGCCATGCCATAATTCAGATAGATGATCTGTATGTACTATGTAAACGTGATGGCATGATATAATTCAAATATATGATTTTTATAGTAAGCAAATAAGCAGATGGCAATCCATATATGATGTAAAAACTAAGCAATGCAAGACAACATGCACGACATGGGTAATATAACCCTGCCAAGTTTGAGCATAGACCTCAGGGGGGAAATAGGACTGGTCATCAGTCTCTGAATCCTCCTCTGAGGAGCTCTCTATAACCAGCAAGATGTCTGCTGTAGCAGGTAGCATTGTCTGCTCTGAATACCTTGTTTTCACTCTAGATACTTCCATCACCGCTTCAAATGGCTGATGCACAGGAAGAGTAGTTGAATATACAAACATTGTCAACAAATCGAACACGTAATACAAAAAAATGATAGCATGATATAATTCACATACATGATGATTGGCTAAACAGCATGGCATTGCATAATTCACATATATAATGCATTTGCAACAAGATAGCATTGTATAATTCACATATATAATGTCTTGCAACAAGATGGCAATGCATAATTCACATATATGATAATTAGACACTGAACAGGTGGCATTCACACGAAGCATGTCTAAACTAATCAAATGACATAGCAATGCAAGACACCATACGCAGGATATGAGCAACATAACCCTGCCAAGTAGCCCTGTGCGTTCGGTTTATTCGGTTTACATGATTCGGTTTATACGGTTTTTCGGTATGTACGGTATTAATACTTCGGTAAATACGGTATGAAATTAAAATACGGTTCGGTTTCGGTATATACCAAATTATTTCGGTATGGTTTCGGTATATACCATAAAAACCAAAGTTGACGCGAATTTGAAAAAGACGTAATAATAATTTGCAAATTTATGACTCAAAACACATTCTATTTTACACAAATAGTATATGACTATATATATAAGTATATATGCATGCATTGATTCATATGTTGATGGTTATGGACGTGCTTAGCATTTTAAAAAGAGAAAAATGACAATGTTACAAGAAAAATGTAGGTGCTTAGTAGTGAATTTGACTCATGTACAAGAAAAATGACAACTTGTACGGTTGTTCATCTCAAGAAATATAAATTTATCTTTTACTTCGGTTTATTCGGTTAACCATTCGGTTTTTCGGTATATACCATAAAAACCAAAGTTCAAATCGGTATGAAAAGTTCATACCATACCGAAACCAGAAACCATAAAAACAAAAAAATCGGTTCGGTTCGGTTTATTTTCGGGATGGTTTTTCGGTTCGGTCTTAAAATGCACAGAGTGACTGCCAAGTTAGAGCATACACCTCGGGGGGGGGGGGGGGGGGGGGGGGGAAGAGGACTGGTCATCTGTCTCTGAATCCTCCTCTGAGGAGCTATCCGTAACCAGCGAGATATGCGCTTCGTCAGATAGCATAGTCTGCTCTGAAGACCTTATTTTCACTCCAGAATTTGCCATCACCGTGTCAAATGGCTGATGCACACGAAGAGTAGTTGAATGTACTAACATTGTTGACAAATGTAATATGTAACGAAAAAAGGATGGCCTGATATAATTTACATATAAGATGACTAGCTAAGCAGGATGGCATTGCAAAATTCACATATATGATGCCTGGCTAAACAAGATGGTGTTGCATAATTCACATAAACGATGAATAAACTAAACAGATGGCATTCGCACAAAGGATGTCTAAACTAAGCAGATGACATATTTGATGTATAAAGTAATCAATGCAAGCCACCATATGCATGATATAACCAACATCAGCATGCCAAGTTAGAGCGAAGACCTCAAGGGGTAAATAGGAGTTGTATTCTCCTTCTGAATCCCCCTCAGAACAGATATCTTCCTCTCGATTACAATCCGAAATGCGTGGAGGGGGGCTGCCTTTGCGCCTACCATGGAGCGACGTCTGCATGAAATTTTATTGCCACGCAAGGCTCGTCTCTTTTGCTCTACATGTTCAGTTCCATTGTTTACAATAACTGTCATGCATAGGAATAAAACATAGTGAGATTATGTAAGGAGTGCATGCAGAAATCCAGAGTGATGTAGCAACCTGTGGATAGACCCAAAACCAATAATAGCAGGCAGATAATGGCTTCAGTTAAAAAATACATATAATGGCTTCTTTACTATTTGTTTCCCACCCAACATGAAACTCATAGTAGACACCGGAGATTAACCAGATAGTAGATAGATACTATTGATTGCGGCCCCGATATGTACCCCACAACCATTTAAAAACTCAAGTTTGACCATTAGTTTGGAGCTGACTCAGAATCTAATCAGTGAATAGGACGATAAAGTAGCATGTAATATTAAGCGATGCATAACGTAAGCAGACACGAAAGAGTGTGACCTCTCTTGCGGACCCGTGTAGTCCTCGAGGTCATCTGCTCGGTTGATGATGGTAATGCAGTTTTCATGGCTGCCAGTGGCGGGGAAGAAGATCTGAGGCGGCGAAAGACAGTCTGGAGGCCGGATCCCTGCTGTGCTGGACCCTTTTGTTGTTGGAGCAGCTGAGCTGGGATGGACGAGGGCGCAACAGGAGAGGGACAAACCACGCAAGGTTTTCTTTGACAACTATTTGTAAGAGAAGTAATTCTGTAAGGGCTCATTTGAATTGGAGGATTCCAACAATGCAGGGATAGGAAATAGACAGGAATAGGATAGGAATGCACGTGCAAAACAGAGAATTTAAAAACACAGGATTTCTGCCAATCTGGGTGTTTGATTCACAACAATTGGAAGATCACAGGATGCAAAGAAGCATGGTGAGATTAAGTCAAACCACAAGAAAATGTACGGTTATAATGCTATTATGCTACTATCTCTTAGTCTTGTGCTTCATGAATAGGAATTTGAAAAGGAGGACAAGTGAAAATTAAAATTCCTACGTTTTTTCTTTCAAGGAGACACTAAAGGAACAAATCCGTGTGCTCAGTGGACAATATATATAACATGTAGAGTAAAAAAGAGATGCAACAAGTGTACAACCTCTTTGGCGAAGCCATGTCGATCTCAGCGTGATTGGGTTGGCCGGTGAGGATGCTCCGGCTGACTTTGCTGTCGGAGGAGGGGAAGAAGATCTTAGGCGTCTGGAGATGGAGCCCGAGGTACTGCTCCGCTGTGATGGAGGGTTTCGTCGTTGGAGCAGCTCCGGTGAGTTGTACGACGCCGAGGCTGAAGCAGGACAAGAGAGACAACGAACAACGTTAACCTGAGTGGAATTCTAATAGCATCTCCAATACATGACGTAAAATACATAACCACAAAGTGCTAGATGTAAAATACATCAGCCGCTCATCTCTGAACTTAACTGTCGAAACTGAATTTAACTGTCGAAACTGAACTTAACTGTCGAAACTGAATTTTGCTGTCGAAACTGAATTTTGCTGTCGAAACTGAACGCACTAGCAAGGTGAGGCTACACGTCAGTCGACTAAGTTTTTCATCTCTGGTCAGTTGATTTTGCAGCCGTTGGATATGAAATCAACGGCCTACGGTTCATCTTGAAGCTCCACCCCCTGAGCCGCCAGCCACCACCGGCCAAACAGCAACCCCACGCCGCCCGCGGCCGGCGGTGCGCCGGGCCGCCCACCCCGAAAACACTCCCCACCGCCGGTCCGCCACTGCCCCGGCCATCCCTCTAGGCCCCCCCGTGCTGAGCTTTTTCTCCGGCGATACCCACGCCACCGCCCCGCCAACGCCCCGCCACCGCCGGCGACCACCGCCCCCACCCTGAACCCTAAGATAGATAGTGGGGTACCTCTCTGGCGAGCCCCCTCCCCACTGCGGCTGGTTCTTCCTTCACCCCGGCAAGCCCCCCCCCCCAGCCTTGAAAATCGACTAACCCAAAAGTCGATTCAGTCGACTGAAGTGTAGCTAAATCGGAGCACCATCGCAAGCAAGAGCAAGAGCGAGAGCAGCATCGCGAGCAAGAGCAATAACAACAGCAGAACAGGCAGGGGACCGAGAGCAAGAGCAGAGAAGTAGCGCGAGCGAGAGCTAAAGCAGCAGCAGCTCCTACTGATGTGGACGTCGCCGCCGAATGAGCGGTGCCATGGAGAAAGTGGCCGGCGACGCCGCTGTGGATGGAGCCGTGACGTGTCGGCTCGGGACCGAGCGCCGGCAGCACCGTGAGATCGAATCAAGAAGAAAATGCGGTGATTAGTGTACAACCTCTTTCGTGGCGCCGATTAGGCCGCAGCTTCATCCGAGGAAATGGTGATGATGATGCTCTTCCGGTGGTGCAGGTGAAGACGGCGGTGTGGGAATGGAGGTGGCGCGAAAGACGAGGGGAACGTCGGGGCAGCTCCTTGGAGGTGGAGGACGGGGTGGCTGAACCGGCGGACGATGAGATCGACGACGGATCCTCATCCGGTACGGTGGATGAGGGACGTCGAGATGTTGCTGTGGACGACGTCGTCGAGGAAGAGGCTCCGGCTGGGTGGCGGACGGAGCAGGGTGTGGGGTTTCGTCGCGGGTTTTCGCGGCCTCGGTGTACGAATGGGTGGGCTGATGGGATGGCAGTGGGGAACCATGGCTTAGAGACGCGCTTGTCCGAAATGTGGGGTAAGTTACGAAAGTACCCCCACCGATTTGAGGCGGTTCTTTCGGTTCAGGGGTACCACGGGCATTTCACGTGTCGGGATTTCATAGGAGGTGGGAGTTTTCGCGCGCGTTGTAATTTCGGAATAGCAAGGCGCGGTTGAGATGGAGGGAGTTGTCGGAGCACAACGAGACAAAGATATATCTTAAATATTTCGGGCTAACAAGGCGCGGGTTGAAATTTCCGGACAAGCCTAACGTGTACTGTACCAAATCAATGCGCACTACAAATGTCATTCAAAACTTTGAATTCATGTTATGTTCAATTAAAATATTTCGCTACGTGTATAATGCATGCAACCTACTACTCAAATGAACGTTTTAGTGCATTCCAAACGTATATACTACCGCTTCAATATGAACTAAATTTGAATTCGTTTCTCTATTTGAATAAGATCTACAGTAAT
This sequence comes from Triticum aestivum, assembly GCF_018294505.1. Lineage (NCBI taxonomy): Eukaryota > Viridiplantae > Streptophyta > Magnoliopsida > Poales > Poaceae > Triticum > Triticum aestivum. The sequence goes on along the minus strand of NC_057795.1, from coordinate 330,070,458 downwards.
GATTGTTGTGAAGTCAAAGCATTTGAATTCGTTTCTCTGTTTTAATAAGATCTACAATCATCATTATTGTCAAGTTAAACCATCGTTTGTGTATTATCTTCACAGCACACCACATGATTAGTCTCGAGTTACATATGAACTATGTGTACTATATGAACTCGAACTAGATTTTTTGAATCCACTTTATTTTGATTTCAAATCACATTACATTTCTAGCTCTAGCTAGATCTTCATAATCTAAACCATGTCTCATATGTATAATGTGTTTATCACATTATGTATGGTGCCCCGCCCCCTACGCCTACAAGTATTTAGATGTGAGTTGCAAACACCACACATTACCACAAATTCAAATAAAATGTGAGAATGTTCGATATATAGTATTGTTTAGATTGTTCGATATTTAGTTGTAAGCTGCAAACGCCACACATTATCACAAATTCAAATAAAATGTGAGATTGTTTGATGTATAGTATGGTTTAGATTGTTCGGCATTTAGCTGTGAGTTGCAAACGCCATGCATTATCACATTATGGTATAACATGTGCACAACACGTGTATCACCGCTATATTCATGCATGCAATGTTTAAAACACTATGATCTCCTATTCAAATATATGAATCCGCTTTCATATCAAATTATGATCTTTGTTAGTCTCTTACACCCACACAATCCTCTAACCTTTGTAGCTACCACTAACTTTCTCTCGTGCATGCACACGCCCTCCTCGCCCTCCCCCTCCCTCGGCATTCTATCCACCGGGCACATTCATTTTTTTCTTTAGGTCGTTCTCCCAGAGTCTCCACAACTCCTTTCCGACACACACCGATCGATAAACCTCTCCAGCGATGCCTGCCTACAACATACACACACACCTTCAATCTCCTCCTTTATGTGTCCTTGCCTTGTGTCTCTCATACGGTCACACACACGTGTAAACTCTCGCCCCTCTTTTCATCGATCTCACAACCGCACACTCCTCCCCCTATCTAGCTAGTAGTTGGGCCTCTCGCACCACCTCCTAGCTCCATTCTCTCTGTCTATCCGTCTCGCTAGGCCTTTATTTGCCTCTAACAAATGGACGTACACCGACCGATCTCTCGCTATACATATAGCTAGCTAGGTCCTTATAACTCGTTTTTACCCACACGTCGATCGATCTACCTCATTAGTTGTGTCTCTCCCTTCCTCCGACAAACAACAATTGATCTACCGATCTAGTTAGGTTTGCTTACCAAACACATGGTTCCCCTTCATCATCCATGGATGCGTCCCGACAGATCTATCACGCACAGGCACACACAGAAACACATCCCCACTCTTATTGATAACATTGCAGTTCCACCCTCAGTTTGTCTAGTAGGCCTCTCCCACCATCTTCGAGAAGCAACTCCATCACCCATCCAGCACTCTACCCCTCTCCCTCCCTCCTCTCTCTCTCCTCTCTCTCTCTCTGTCCCATCATATTTCCCGTCCTTCAGTTATGTATGGATGTCGACCGATCTCCCTCAAGACATAGCTGGGTCTCTCCTTCTCAACACATATACGAGTCGTTCTACCTCTATAGTTAGGCCTCTGCCTACCCCTCCCCCACCCCCTCCCCCCCACACACACCGATACATCGAGCGCTCTAGTCATGTCTCCCTGCCACACACAAACTTGACATGTGCCCTCTAACGTTCCGGTAGGCCAGTCGCCCTATATCTTTGACTTGCACACACACACAATTTCGATGGCTCTCTTCATCGATCTCGCACCCACCCACTTGATCCTCTCTTTGACTCTATCGATAGCTATGACCCCTCCCTCTCTTCTCGTGGATTGCCCGACCCTCTATGTATGATATGGATAGGCCTCCATTTCACACACATTGCATGCAAAATTTTGTTTGAGATGTCATCGACACATATTCCCACAAATAATTCACGAAATCAACCCCCCACCCCACCCCCACCCCAAAACAAAAAACACTCACGAACGCGGTTTGTATCTCTCACACACACCCACGTAGGTGGGGGACGTGCACGAAGAGAAGAGGTGCATGCACGGCGCACGTACTCCCGTCTCTTTCCCAACCACACCCGCGCGGGTACACGGTGGAGCTCATTTCTGTACGAAAAAGGCAGCCCACGTGGTAATTTGGCACGTGTACTGGTTGTCCACTTGGTGGAGGGAGGATCGTCTACCACGGGTGAACAAACAAATTGCGACTTGACGTGTTATGTTAAAAAAAGAGGCAAACCATGTGGGGCCTACCTTAGAGGCAAGGCTCTATACACTGGAGTACTTTTGATGTGTCCCGTCAACTCGCAGAACGAGGAGAAGCTTGCTTAGTACGCCGTCTCCCCCGCCCACGGGCGCGGTGGCTCGCAGGATGAGGTGAAGCTTGCTCCGCCTTACGCCCGCTCCCTCGCCCATGCGCGCGGTGGCTCGCAGGACGAGGAGAAAAATTTACTACTCCCTCCGTTTACTCCTCGTCCCTACTACCTTGGTTATAGAGATTATATCATATTGTTTGGAATATATATGTCCTTTAGTAGATTTCAATATGAACTACTAGTACATACTCCAAACACTGATGTATATAGACGTATTTTAGAGTGTAGATTCACTCATTTTGCTCCGTATGTAGCACTCTCCCTCGCCCCTCGACCCTCGCCCACGTGGTGGACGTGCAGCAATTCATTCGGTCTCATATAGCCAGAACGATATATACTGCACTACCATTATTGCTCGACTTCCCGAAGAGGCGAAGAGCCAATCGCAAGGTTAATATTTTGGAGATGCCAAGCGCAAGGTTATAGGAGAACGAGTAGTAGGTGCCGCGTCATTTATAAATAAAGTTTTTTTCTTCAGTGGCACGTACGCAATATGATAGGTTCATATGGAGAGAAAAGGAAACCGCTCCACTATATACATAGTCAGGACGGGCCAGCCTACACGGTTGCTTGCTGGGGTTGCTCTCTTCACACTCTCTCGCACAAAACGACTGTGGCCACATCTCTAACATCCCGGCGGATCACGTCCGCTTGGGGAAGGGGTGGATGCTTAGTGTAGATGCGGTGGCCGTCGCCGACGGCGAAAACCCACTGTCGGCACGTCCCGATCAGGGGTCCCCGCCGTTCTCTCTCACAAAGCCGGTGAGGTTGCCTTCGTCCCTTGCTCACTGCCGCGACGTGGGCAGTTGCCGCCTCCCGCCGCCCTCCTCAAGGTTGAGCTACGTCCCTCAGGTACAACTCCCTTTACAGCCGGCTTGCACCACTGCTCCAGCTGCCCACATCACTCCCTGTGGATATTTCTCTACTTCTTTGCCCCGCACATACCTCTACTGGCTTCTACGTACTGTATTTGTGATGAGTTTATGTCTCATCAACTAGTCCCAGTAATCTTATTCTAATCACGCTTCTTCAATTTCTTTGCCACAGGGATGCTCATCTCGATTTTGGTGAAACTGCACAAAATGATCCGATGGTCAAAAGGTTGCAAACTTCATTTATTAGGAAGCTCGAACGTTGCCAGCAAATTGAAGCCTGGTCAGGGTTCACGGTTCAAGGGCTAGGGACTGCATGGATCGTTTTTTTCTTTAGCTGCCTCTGTTCCAAAATAAGTGTCAACTTTAGTAGTAGTACAACTTTGTACTAAAGTTTGCACAAAGTTGAGACACTTATTTTGGAACGGAGGGAGTACATATTTGCTATGATCTGTCAATCATTGAGATGCAATAGCATGCATGTTAGTCTCCTTTGTATTTGATGAAATGTTGCAACGGGCAACCTTGGACGCAAGATACATGTAACAGAAGCTGGAAGCTTCATAGCATTGTACAAATTTATCTCGCTGATAAATTACAGTACGTACTATACTAGTACTTCCTCCGTTCCTAAATATAAGTCTTTGTAGAGATTTCACCATGAACCACATGCGGATGTATATAGATGCATTTTAAGTGTAGATTCATTCATTTTGTTCCGTATGTAGTCCTAGTGGAATCTCTACAAAGACTTATCTACTAGTAATAGCTAGCCCCCACTACTAGGAATTCTCTATCCTCTCCTTGAGCCACATCATCAAAATTGATGTAGCCGTTAGATGAAGTAAATCAGTCCATAATAGCCGTCTGATCTAGACGTTGAGAGGCTCCGCACTAAGCCACATGCAAGCATGCAGAAATACCGTGGCACATGCATGTGAGTGGGTTTTAAATCACATCAACATGTCTGCATGCAAGCATGCACCGGTAGCATGCATGTAAGTGAGCTTTTAAGTCCCATTAACATGTCAAAAAGAAAAATATAATCCCATTATGCAGTAGGAGTTGGCTGATCTTTTTTCCTTACGTGGGATGATCTAAATGATGATGGGAGTTTATTTAGTTTGGCTACCACATTTGTCATGCGGTTATAGAGTTTTTTTTAGTTCTATGAAATCGATAATTTTGCGCAGAGAGATATACCGCTGTTCCGCGGCAATGCGCGGGGACTCATCTAGTAATATTTAGGAACGGAGGGAGTACTATGTAAAGAGTTAGGTGTCGCACGGTGATAGTGTGAGGTGGGCCATGTAATCACTGAGCCTGCGTGTTTTCACTGCTCTTGCACGCCTCCGCTGTAAGAATGGAGAAAATTGTAATCTAGTAGTAGTAGTACCTCCTTTCGCCGAAAGCGTGGGACATCCAGCAGTCCTACCACCTCAGTAATAAAGACCAATGAGCCGTCAAATCACATAGACCCAGCAGTAAGTTGGACGGACGAAGCAACCATCACTCTTGCGCCAGTGAGAGGTCACGTCCGCTCTGCCCTGACATGAATGCGGCATGGATTCTTTGGAGCGGCGCTGACCGTTTCGGGCGGGAAGCGCGCGCGGGCGATGGGAGGGCTTTGGGTGGGCCAGGCTGGTCAGGAGCGGGCATGGCAGCTGTCCGCATGTCCCTACCGAACACGCCCGGAAACGAGAGGATGCACCGACTCTCGCGGCTAAAATCGTACACTACACACCATCTCTCTGTAGGAGTAGGTCGATCTGTCGCTCTCTCTAACACACACATGCTGTTAAACACACGCACGCACACGCACGCACCTTGGTCCCGTTGTACCTTCTAACGTGACTTATTACACCTAGACGGAGGGAGTAGTAAGTATACGAGATACGGTGGCACACTGACTTAAGTCGAATACAAGTGCCCAAAATTTGTGTGCATGTTATAATAAGGATTCACTTAAAATAGTACGTGAGCGAACAGAGGGATCAATTGGACAGTGTTCCCGAGCAGTAGCGAGATGTGTGAGGTAAGATACACCGCTGGCGCTTTTAATTTTTCTTATTAATTTGTTTGTTTCACCCTCTGACTGGTGGGACCCAACGTACTACGTGGAGAGAGGTAAGGTGACTAAGGCTGCATTATTTCTGCACCACTGTGGATAGTCTTACCACCAAAGTCACATGACACGATTATGATTGAAATCCCAATGACTCCCACACACACAAAAAAACACGGCATGCTTGTCACACGAATGCAGGAATGTATAAAAGGTTATTTCCTCTCGTTGAACATAACGGGAGGGTTGTGTAGCTGGTTAGCCTGTTCGCTCATCAAACTTGAGGTCTCGGGTTCGATAACTGCACTTGAGCATAATTTTTGCCAGGAGGATTATTTGACTGGTCAAAATATTTTCTAGGGTTTACACGCTTCACACTCTCTCTCCAGTATATATATACACGCTGGAGCCTCAGCGCTTGTAGTTGCTCTCTTCACACTCTCTCGCCCTCTCCAGATCTAAACAAGACTTCGTTGGCCTCTCTCTCCCCTCACTGCTGCTCAAAGAGTCGGCAAGATCCGTCCACCGGGAAGGGAAGGAGGCTTAACACTATCGCCGTCGGCGAGGGAGGGAATCCACTACTGGCGCAGCTGTTCACTTTCCACCCAGCGGCTGCGCGGGAGGGCCCCCTTCTTCTTCACCGTCGTCCCGTCGCCCACCGAACCACGCCCCAAGAACCTTAAGGTATAATTTACTTACTCCACATGCATTGCTCTAGCTGCATGTATACCATGAATCTAGGACGTGGTTCAAAGAGGAAAGGAGTGGGGGAAAGTAGTGGGAAAGTTGTATATAGCATGAATCTAGGACGTGGTTCAAAGAGGAAATGAAGGGGGAAAGTTGTATAGCATGAATCTAGGACGTGGTTCAAAGAGGAAAGGAATGGGGGAAAGTAGTGGGGAAAGTTGTATCGCATAAATCTAGGACGTGGTTCAAAGAGGAAAGGAAGGGGCGAAAGTACTAGTTCAAAAAGGAAAGGAAGGGACAAGGCTGTAGAGTTTGAGCAGGACTAGATTTGCTGCGCTCACATAGGGAAAGGTGTCTAAAGATAACAAAACTGGGACCAACACAAATATGCTCCTTGGTTGTTTGTTCTTTGTTGCAACAGACTGTGCATGACCACAGTACATCGGTAGATGCACATGGTGCTGGTGCGTCCACTGTCCCGTGCAACTCATTAGCTGTTGTTAATCTAAGGCCCTGTTTGGTTAAAAACTCCCTAGTCCCTACCTGCTTGGTTCCAGGGACTAAACATGGACTAGAGGTTATTAAATGACATGCTAAAAGACCATGTTACCCCTAGTAATGAACTAATAGAGACAAGGTGCGATGCGTGGCAGGGGCAACTGTTGGAAAAAGTCCCAAAAAGACTCCCTCGGGGTCTTCTTTCTTTAGTCCCAAATGCCCACTTTTAGTCCCTAAAAGTCCCTCCTGTTTGGTTTAGATGGGACTGACACGGAGTTTTTTTAGTCCCTACACCAAAATGTCCCTGTAAACAAACACCCTCTAATAATGCCGCTGGAAAATTGATGCAATGCCACAGTTAAAAGCAAATTACATGTTTAACGAATTTTATTGTTAATATAATCTCTATGTTAATATTAATCAATGCCACCATTTGAGAAATGCTACTATCTTGCTTTCTTTCCCATTTAGATAAGGTAGATGCTTCTTTTTGTTGGCTTCTGTGTCATCCACCGTTATTGACACTAATTGTTTCCTTTGCACCTCTGTGTAAACAGGGTTATCTACTTCACCTCGTTGCCATTGTGACCTTTTGTTGCACTGCACAAAACACTTTTGTTTTAAGAGTGTTTTGTGCAGTTCAACCAAAATGTCACACCGACAATGTTGCTTGATTGCTTGATCTTAGTGGAACTACACAAGAGGAGATCTTACTTCCTATCCGTGTTGGCAAATTTGGTTCAGATCTTCTTCTTGTGAGTTGTTTGAATTCCGCATCATGAGAGGTCAGTACTATCCTTCTTTCACATGATTCTGCAGTGTGCTTTCATATGTTGTGCTACTTGTATGATAATGTTGCTTGATTTTAGTGAACTGCACAAATGGAGACAAGACTTCCAATCTGTATGTGCACCGTAATATCCCATTGAGGTAAGATAAGGATATTTCACAACTGTTGGCCTGTATTTTGCCACTTTCATCAGAAAATTAAGTTTAGTACTATACTTGTGCTCCCTAATTGACATGCCAAATATTACATTGAAGGCGAAGCTTGTCTGTTATTGAACCAAGTGATGAAGGGGAAGAACAAGCGGAAGAAAAACAAAAATCAACTCCCGGTGCTGTAATGAAGCACTGGAACTGTGATGACACAAGTAATGATATAGTTTTGCATCTTAATTTATTGCTATGGCTGGAACAAGCAATTGTTTTGCCACTGATTTGATGCCACTCTTAATGTAATACATAATTATCTCTACTTGTGCAAACAGGGATCTTCTTTGAAGATACCATAAATTTTAGTGGAACTGGACAAGAAGATGTTGGAAACATTAAACTAATCGAGGAGTATATAGTAAGCATGGCCACCACTGTAGATAGCAACAGATGGTTCCGGAGAAGTGCTTCATCTGTATGCTCTACACAATAAGCCTCATGACAAAGGTTGGTACTCGCCCACTGATTTCATCCATATGATTGAGCTTTGTCATCTCTATTGTGTTGTGCTACTGTTTAGATACTGTCATGAAAAAGTGGTATTGTCCTTGAGAAGTGCTTCATCTGTGTTGTTTTAAATATTTCCTTTCCTTTTTTTGAGCAAACAGGGCTGCTAGCATTTAGTAGTCCTCTTGTCTTTGCACAACAGGATCATCTTCCTCTGAAGAAGAATATGGAGTACGTGAAGTGACTAGTTCCGATTATGCCAGGATGAAGATGCCCTGTCTATCTTCTCATCAGAAGGAGCAGTTGAAGGATGGTTACATTACTCCCCACAAGACCAAACTAACTTCAGCTCAGAAGGACTGACAAATCTCCATTTTTTGCTGTGATGCGCGAGTACAATGTTGTTCTAGGATTCTTTCTGGTGAGTTCCATTTTTCTAAAAGTGTGATCTACATGGACCATGTAGGTGCCTGTTTAAACTGTTAATTCATAGTACAGTTTGCTTTATACTAATCACTTTTTTGTATTTGTGCAAACAGGGGTGCTCATCTTGATTTCTATGTGAACTGCACAAAATGTTCATGAATACATCAAACCATTCATTTCCATCACAAGAAAGGAGGTGCCGATAAGTTCAAGGCGTTGCAACATATAAGGGCGAAATCATACAAGCTACGCGCGAATTTGGTTGATTTCAGTGGAACTGCACAAAAAGAACAACTGGTTTATTTAGCACGAGGTGCCATGTCAATGTCCGAACTGATGGCAAACCCTGCCCATTCCACAATCGTAGGCATTTGATATTTTGGAATGGGACAACCTTGTCAAATTTTGCTCATTGATTTTAGCAAGACATGCGTTTGATATTTTCGAATGGGATGCCCTTTGCTGTCAGCAGCGTCGATCAATTTTTTCCTTTATTCTTTAGTTGTGAAGTAAATATTGCCTCTGACATGTGAGTCGCTGAGATGCATAATCACTGATTGTTTTGAATGTTCTCCATGAATTGCGAGCCCTGTGTGTTTGATTGCAATGTACAGAAACGCTAAAAAGCTGCTCAAACTCTTTGTACTCCTTATGTTCCTTTTTACTTTGCACATTGTGAAAGTGCATGCTTTTTTGTATAAGATTGGTCAAAGTAGAGATACTTTGACTACAGACAAAACTTGTATGCAAACTAGAAAGGACCGGAGGGAGTACATGTGAAACTGCTGCAAACGAGGTGATCACCCTGGGAATAATGCTAGTACGTATTGTTTTGCATGTTCATCCAATGCTAGTGATACATAAATTCAAACTAATCGAAATAAATTCATTCATACACGGTCGGATTTCATATAAACATGCCGGATTTCATTACATTTCATACATTCTTCAACTAAAAAGGGGTGCGCTGGAGGTATAATTAATTAACCGAAGCTACCCACCTGTGTCCCGCTGAGCCGAACAGAATCTTCGGTGACTTAACTGCAGGTGCAGTTGCGTAACTGACATGTGGCCTGTTGGGCCCACGTGTCAGTCAGCCAAGCGCACCAGCAGTTAAGTAGAAGCAGCATTCTTGTCCAGCGCAGCTCTCCAACTCCACGTCGCAGCCAAGAAGCTAACCGGCCGTCAATGGTAGCTTGGCTTGAACCGGAGGGTAGCAGCGGTGGCCTTACTTGGACCCGAGCGGAGGCGACCTACCGTGTTCTACTCTTCCTCATTTTCTGTGTGGCGCAGCCTCGTTGGCAGCGGGGCGGGGCCTCGGCGGAGCCAGCGATGTCCTCTATCTTGTTGCCGGTGGGCGACGCCTCGGCAGACCGATGGAAATCCTCCCCCATGTTGCCTGCAGGATGGGGCCTCGGCTGAGCCGGCGATGTCCTATGGCTCGTTGTTGGCGGGGCGGGGCCTCGGCGGAGCCGGCAGTCGCCTCTGCCTTGTTGCCGGCGCCGTGGGGCCTCGGCGGAGCAGGGCCTCGTCGACGCCAGCGCAGTGGGGACTTGTCGGAGTCAGCATTGTCCTCTCCCTCGTCCTCGGTCTCGCCGAACAACGCCTCGCCTACTTCATCGCCCTCTTTGCTAGCCTATTTGTAGGCAGCCGCAGCCTTCGCCACCCGGATGCGGTGCCGCCAGCGCTCGAGGCGGCTGAGGGAGTCCTGGATTAGGGGGTATCCGGACAGCCGAACTATATAGTTTGGCCGGACTGTTGGACCGTGAAGATACAAGACTCAAGACTTCGTCCCGTGTCCGGATGGGACTCTCCTTTGGGTGGAAGACAAACTTGGCGATCCGGATATTAGATTTCCTTCTTTGTAACCGACTCTATGTAAACCATAGCCCCCTCTGGTGTCTATATAAACCATATCGTCTGATCCGTGTAAGGACAATCATAATCATCAGAGGCTAGCTTCTAGGGTTTAGCCTCTACGATCTCATGGTAGATCAACTCTTGTAATACTCATATCATTAATATCAATCAAGCAGGAAGTAGGGTTTTACCTCCATCAAGAGGGCCCGAACCTGGGTAAACATTGTGTCCCTTGCCTCCTGTTACCATTAGCCTTAGACGCATAGATCGACAACCCCTACCCGAGATCCGCCGGTTTTGACACCGACATTGGTGCTTTCATTGAGAGTTCCTCTGTGTCGTCGCTGCAAGGCTTGATGGCTCCTTCAATCATCTACAACAACACGGTCTAGGTTGAGACTTTTCTCCTCGGACAGATCTTCGTGTTTGGCGGCTTCGCACTGCGGGCCAATTCGCTTGGCCATCTGGAGGAGATCGACAGCTACGCCCTTGGCCATGAGGTCAGGTTCGAAAACTTGAACTACACAGCCAATATCCGTGGAGACTTGATCTTCGACGGATTCGGGCCTATGCCAGGAGCGTCGAGAAGTCAGGATGAGCAATGCTTAGACCTGCTGTCGGGCAATACTCGGGATATCGCGCCTGCAGGAGCCCCGGACCTGAATCCGAGGCAGATCGTGTTGTCCGAGAACGGGTGGATGGACCCCGCCCCGGAGGCCGCGCACTTATCGGTGATAGAGTCAAACACAGACTTCGTCCCCAAGGAAGCCTGTGTCTCCGGACCCCTGGACTTGTGTCCGGTTGTAGGTCCTAGACCGCGCGCCCCCGAGCCCGCCGATTCTGGCTGGGCTCCCGTAATGGAGTTCGCTGCTGCGGATATCTTCTAGCACTCGCCCTTTGGCGACATGCTGAACTCATTAAAGTCTCTCTCTTTGTCAGAAGACTCTTGGCCGAACTATGTCCGGATCAAGTGGGAAGCAGGCGACGAGGGAATTCATTGCCCACCCACCACCCACTTCATCACCACAGTCGATGATTTGACCGACGTGCTTCACTTCGACTCTGAAGACATCGACGGTGCGGACGATGATGTAGAAGAAGGACAGGAACCACCTCCCACGAGGCGGTGGACAGCTACCTCCTCATATGATATATATATATGGTGGACACTCCGAAAGAAACCAATGGCGATGAGGCAATGGAGGACAACCCCTCAAGGAAGAAAGCAAAGCATGGGCGTCATCGGCGCCGCTCCAAGCCCCGCCACATCAATACCGGCACAGGAGACGAAAAAAATCCGGATGGTGCCGAAGATGAATACAACCCCGATCAGCCAGCCTTCAAGCAGACAAACAGGCGACGGACGAATATCCGGAGGAGGACAACTACATGCCCCCCTCCGAAGACGAGATTAGCCTCGGTGACGACGAGTTCGGTGTGCCCGAGGACCCCGTGGAGCAGGAGCGCTTCAAGCGACGGCTTATGGCCACTGCGAGGAGCTTGAAAAAGAAGCAGCAGCAGCTCCAAGCTGATCAAGACCTGCTCACAGACAGATGGACCAAAGTCCTGGCAGCCGAGGAATATGGACTCGAGCGCCACACGGCTGACCGGCCACCTTGTGGCCGGGATAAAATGGTGTATCATCCCGAATACCAGCCCGCACCCCCACGCCAATACACTACGCCCGGGGTAATAGGCAGGACCTACAAGATATACTGGAAAACAAGGCAGGACAGCCAAGATCGATCTACGGATCGCGGGGGCACGCTCCAACACGTAACAATGATTGTTACCCCGGATACACTATCGACAAGTCCGGCCGGGACGAATACAGCCAACCGGACTCAGTCGAACTACGTAGCCACATAGCCCGGCATAGAAGCGCTGCACACCCCCTCTGCTTCACTGACGAAGTGATGGATCATGAATTCCCAGAAGGGTTTAAACTCGTAAACATCGAATCATACGATGGCACAACAGACCCCGCAGTATGGATCAAAGATTTCCTTCTCCACATTCACATGGCCCGCAGTGAAGATCTACACGCCATCAAGTATCTTCCCCTTAAGCTCAAAGGAGCGGCCCGACACTGGCTAAACAGCCTCCCAGCAAATTCCATTGGCAGTTGGGAAAACCTGGAGGACGCGTTCCTCGACAACTTCTAGGGCACGTACGTGCGGCCACCGGATGCCGATGACTTGAGCCACATTACCCAAGAGCCCGGAGAGTCAGCCAGGAAATTCTCGACTCGGTTCCTAACCAAAAAGAACCAAATAGTCGACTGTCCGGACACCGAAGCCCCGGTGGCCTTCAAGCATAATATCCGTGACGAGTGGCTCGCCCGACACCTCGGCCAGGAAAAACCAAAGTCCATGGCGGCCCTCACGACACTCATGACCCGCTTTTGCACGGGCGAGGATAGCTAGTTGGCTCGCAGTAGCACCACGCCAATAAATTCAGGCACCTCAGATGTCCGCGACAATAACAGCAAGCCATGGCGCAACTGACATAAGCGACGGAACAACGGCGACAACACTGAAGACACGGCAGTCAACGTCGGATTCAGTGGTTCGAAATCTGGTCAGCGGAAAAAGCCGTTCAAAAGAAACAATTGGGCACCGTCTAGTCTAGACCGCATACTTGATCGCTCGTGCCAAATTCATGGCACCCCGGATAAGCCAACAAACCACACTAATAGAGACTGCTGGGTGTTCAAATAGTCCGGTAAAATAAACGCCGAAAACAAGGACAAGGGGCTACACAGCAACGATGACGAGGATCCCCGGCGTCCGAACACGGGGGGACAGAAGAAATTTCCTCCCCAGGTGAAAACACTCAACATGATCTACGCCACCCACATTCCCAAGCAGGAACGGAAGTGAACTGTACGGGGCGTCTATGCGATGGAGCCAGTCGCCCCAAAATTCAACCCATGGTCCGCCTGTCCGATCACCTTTGATCATAGGGATCACCCTACCAGCATCCGTCATGGTGGTTCAGCCGCATTGGTCCTAGACCCAATCATCGACGGATTTCACCTCACGCGAGTCCTTATGGATGGCGGCAGCAGCCTGAACCTGCTCTATCAGGACACAGTGCGCAAAATGGGAATCGACCCTTTAAGGATCAAGCCCACAAAAACCACCTTCAAAGGTGTAATCCCAGGAGTAGAGGCCCGTTGCACGGGCTCCATAACACTGGAAGTGGTCTTTGGATCTCCGGATAACTTCCGAAGTGAGGAGTTAATCTTCGACATCGTCCCTTTCCGTAGTGGTTATCATGCACTGCTTGGATGAACCGCGTTCGCTTGATTCAATGCGGTACCACACTATGCATACCTCAAGCTCAAGATGCTAGGACCTCGTGGGGTCATAACAGTCAACGCAAACATGGACCGCTCTCTCCGTACAGAATAGCATAATGCAGCCCTCGCGGCAGAAGTACAAAGCAGCCTTCTCCGGCAAACCACCAATCCGGCAACAACAACCCTGAACACCATCAAGCGAGTTTGGAGTACCCCGCAACAGGATCGCCAGGCACGCCAAGAGCGCGAATAGCAGTCCGGCCTCTGCTCCAGCCCCATCAAGGCTGGATTTGTGCCACGCGTACACAATTACGCACTCAAAATACCATGGGCATAGGCGGAGGCGCAATAGTGACTCATTCAACAGTGCGGTTCAGCCGCAACATACTTTAATAACCCCCCTTTATCTTTCAGGACCCTGCTTTAGGCAGCCTCTTTAGAAGAGCCAGATTGTCAGACTTCCATAGGAGAGAATACCAAGGAGGCTAAAGGCTCTGCACACAAAGGAAATTCCCAGGTGGAATCTGTTTACGATTGTTATACCTGTTTTATATACCTACATGTGGCCTGCCCTTGGATAGGACATGTCAAATAGTCCTATTTACTTCTGCCTAACGCATTCATTGTAAACATACGCTTAGATGTATTATTTATCAATGGGAGATAATATATAGCGTCAGCTTATTATTCCTATTTGCACATTTTTTTTCCTATAAATGTTTATTTAATATTGCACCCGTACACCTTGGTACATTCAGTTTGCCAGGGGCTTCTTATGGCACCCCATAATACGGCAAGATAAGTCTGAACACTTTTCAACAGTGCGGCACCCCGAACTTATAGCATTATATGCATCAGCTCCGAATCATGTCTGGGGTCAATAGTTCGGTTTGCCCGGCTCCCTTGTTTTGGTACCTTACGTTCCGTTATATTGGCTAAGGTAGCGCAGGGAGAACTACTGCGATTGTGTCCCGGTTCTTCCGGACGAGCACCTCAGTAGAGAAAGCCGAAAACTGACCGGCATGATGCGGCGAGAGTTGGTCGCTATTCGAGAGGTCTTAAAATCCTTAAAGATTTTTTCCGCTTTAGGCAAGGAATTGGCCTCGTCCGATTTAGGCGTATATAGCGCCCCAATTCGGCTTTCCGAATTCTAGGGGCTTCACCGAAATTTAAAATTGTAGACTTCTATGGCTAAGTGAAAGTTATAAAGCCGCATAGTCCAATTGCCTCGTTCGCTGCGCCAAACACCTCCTTCAGGGACCAACAATTTGGATAAAGAGTGTCTGGGTTTTTTCCACGAACACCCCAGTACTAGTTATGTGGGGGCGGAAGCCGCCGCGCCTACTTTCAGAATTTTATAAACAGCCGCACAGAAGGTAATATTTTAAATCAGAAAGCGCTATATAGCGCAAATAACTTCGTCTTTATATTACAAAAACGACAAAAGTACATTCACTCAAAGATCTTGTCCTTGGTACATTCATCGGCCACGAGACGAGCGCCTTTCATAACGCCATCATAATATTTTTCGGGATAGCGATGCGCCTTGCCCTCTGGTGGTCCATCCTTCACCAGCTTCTCCGCATCCAGCTTGCCCAATGCACCTTCGCACGGGCAAAGGCTCGACGGGAACCCTCAATGCAAATGGATCCCTTGATCACTTCAAGCCGCGGACATGCATTTACCATCCGCTTTATTAGGCCGAAGTAGCTGGCTGGCAGGGGCTCACCGGGCCACATCCAGACTATGAAATCTTTCATAGCCACTTCGGCCACCCTGTGGAGTTCAACCAATTGCTTCAATTGGTCACTCAAAGGCATCGGGTGTTCGGCTCCAGCATACTGGGACTAGAACAGCTTCTCCGTTGAGCTCCCCTTCTCAGCACGGTAGAACTCCGCGACATCTAATATGCTGCGTGGCAGATCTACGAATGCCCTTGGAGAGCTCCGAATTTGGGTAAGTAAAAGAAACGTCTCCTCCACATGCTTGCTTTGCATAAAGAATTTCTTACCCGCCGCTATCTTCTTGGCCACCTGGATTTCCTGCTGGGCCTTTTCGGCTTCGGCCTTGGCGTCTTTCATGCTCAACAGGGCCGTCGCAAGTTCAGACTCATTCATCTTGAAGTCACGCTCCAAGGACTCGAACTTCTTTCCGAGCTCCTGGAGCTCTTGCTGTACCTCTCCCACCCTAGCATTTTGCTTTTCACGCTCAATATGCTCCATGGCCGCCTTGTTTTCCACCTCCGATAGCGCTTTCTTCAGGGATGCCACTTCGGTCGTGGCCCCTATTACACAATCCTGACGCTTTTTCATTAGCATCACCAATTTTGTATATTCTTTATGATATGTGAGGCTGAGCTCTCCTAGAGCCTGCTCCAGGCCCCGTTTGATTCAGGTGACCTCCGTTGTGCGGGCAGCAGCGGTAAGCAGCACCGCCTGCTTATTCACATAGACACCTACTATTAGACTCCTGTGGATTTTAATTGACCCTCCGTTTGGCTTTTCTTTTCGAACACCAAATGGAGTATCAGGGGCTACTGTCTATCGGGTGATAATTTCCCAAACTTTTAATTACTTACCTCAAAGCCTGTTAGGAGGCTGGTACAGGCTTCAGTCAATCCGCTTTTGGCGGACTGAACCCTCTGAATCACCACACTCATAAGAGTACGGTGCTCTTCATCCATGGAAGCGCCGCAAAGTGCTTCCAGCAGACTATCCGACGCCTCCGGTGTAACGGAAGTTATCAGCATGGATGGCTCGCCCTCCTTGGCGAGGGGTAGCCTGCCAGAATCCGGAACCTGTGGGGGCTCCGGTATAGTGTCCGGCTTGGAACCCGGCTCGCTGCGGCTCCCGTCGGCACAATCTGCGGGGATCTTACGCCCCGTGTGCCCGGCGTCTGGAATTTCACCTTGGGGCTCCTCCAGAGTTGCCCCCCTGCTCTGGGAGCCTTTGGGACAACACTTTTGTGTCATCCGCAGGCCAAGGGGAAGTGGCTGTTGGGAGTGAGTTCATCGCCAAATCGCTCAAGGACCCATCCAAAGATGATACCTCGGGATGGACCCTGGCCAGACTGCATATATGTGTTCGGCGTTATAACAGACTATGAAGCGAAGTCGCACTAAGGTACAGCAGAATGCGGATACTTACGATCTTAGTAGGGGCTTCCCCCTGGGCAGCCACTCCTCCTCGCTGTAGGCAGCCGTGGTGGAGTAATCCGGAAGGGACGCCTTTCCCTTCTTGGGTGTCCTAGCCTCCCCCTCCGGGGCGGCTTTCCTTTTCTTCTCCTCCCCAGTGCGAGAAGGCGGAGTTTCCTCGTGTTTCCCCTCGCCTCCGCGGGAGGAATCTGCCTCATCGTCTTCGGACGATGAGTTTATGACGGCCTTGCGCCGGGGACCCTTCCTGGTCCCCTGGCTCGCCCTCTTAGGCCCTTCAGCCTCCTCGGGTGAGTCGGCCCCTTCCTTTTCCTCCTTCCCTTCGGGGGAAGAGTGTGCCTCGTCGTCTTCAGACGAGGCGTCCGGTACGACCTTACGCCGGAGTCCCTTCCTGGTCCCCGGGGCCTTCTTTTCGGCCTTCTTTTCTGGCGCCTTGTAAGGCGCCGAGACTAGCATCTCCGTCAGGAGAGCATCTCCTGGAACTTCTGGCAGTGGAGCCGGACAGCCAATCCGCTCTGCCGTCAGCACATACTCCTGATTAGATACACACGATGACTAAAGATCCTCCCATGAGTACTATCTGGTGATAGTCAGAAAACTCACCGGATGGGGGAGCCGCGTGGCGTGGAGTCCGCGGTCCTCGGATGTGGGAGGAGGTATTTTGGAGGCCTTGAATAGCGCCTTCCAAGCGTCCTTGTGTATCATGCCGTAGAGCTCTCAAAGGGTCTGGTGTTCGGCTGGGATGAACTCCCATAGATTAAATGCCCGTCTTTGGCACGGAAGAATCCGGCGGACAAGCATGACTTGGACTATGTTGACAAGCTTGATTTTCTTGTCCATCATATTCTTGATGCAGTTCTGAAGTCCGGTCAGCTCCGCAGGCTCACCCCAGGCCAGGCCCTTCTTTTCCGAAGAGGTGAGCCGCATGGGAACTCCGGATCGGAATTCGGGGGCTGCTGCCCATTCGACGTCGCGTGGCTCGGTGATATAGAACCACCCCGATTGCCACCCTTTCACGGTCTCTGCGAAGGAGCCGTCGAGCCAGGTAATATTGGGCATCCTGCCCACCATGCCGCCTCCGCACTCCGCTTGCTGGCCGCTCACGATCTTTGGCTTCACGCAGAAGATTTGTAACCACAAGTCGAAGTGAGGCTTGATGCGGAGGAAGGCCTCGCACACGATGATAAACGCCGAAATGTTGAGGACGAAATTTGGGGCTAGATCGTGGAAGTCTAGCCCATAGTAAAACATGATCCCGCGGACAAAGGGTTGAAGTGGAAATCCCAGTCCACGAACGAAGTGGGCGAGGAACACGACCCTCTCGTGGGGTCCTGGAGTCGGAATGATCTGCCCTGCGTCCGGCAGCCGGTGCGCGATATCTGCGGTCAAGTATCCAGCCGCCCGGAGCTTCGTGATATGCTCCTCCTTGACGGTGGAGGCCACCCACTTGCCTCCTGCTCTGGACATGTTTAGTTGTGCGGAGGAGGTGTGAACTAGGGTGCTGGAGATCGAGGGGGCAAGAATGGATAAGCGAAGGAGGAAGAAGGTGTAGCGCCCCGAGTTTGATGCGCCAGGTGTCTGCCAGTTATTCGCCGTCATTGCCATGTCATTTACTTGCGTGTTGCATTTTATCATGCCATCATGTGCATTGCATTGCATACGTGTTCGTCTCATGCATCCGAGCATTTTTCCCGTTGTCTGTTTTGCAATCCGGCACTCCTATGTCCCCTGACGCCCCCTTTTGCCTCTTTTCGTGTGCGGGTGTTAAACATTCTCGGAATGGACCGTGATTTGCCAAGCGGCCTTGATATACAACCGGTAGACCACCTGTCAAGTTTCGTTCCATTTGGAGGTCGTTTAATACTCCAATGGTTAACTGGGGAACCATAAAGGCCTCTTTTGTGTGCAGCTCAACACCTCTCCAAAGTGGCCCAATAACCCATCCAAACCCCCTCCATGCTCTCGGTCGTTCGATCACGATCTTGTGGGCGAAAACCGCTCCTCATTTGGACTCTCCTAGCTCCCTCTACCTATATAAACACCCCTCCCCCGAAATTCGCGGATCAATTCTACCCCTAACCCTAAATTTTCCCCTCCGCGTCGCGCCGGACATGTCCAACCCCGGCCGGACGCATCCGCCGCCGTGCCCGAGCCAACGGGAATCCACCACGTGGCGCTCCCCGCCGCGAGCCACCGCGCCCCGCCGCCAGGCCCGTCGGGGCCCGAGGTCGGCCCGCCCCGGGCCCGATCTGGGCCGCGCCCCGACCCGCGAGTGCTGCCGCCCCTCGGCCTCCGCCGCCCAGCGCCGCCTCACCTCCCCGCCGCTGGTGACCCCGAACCCCAACGTCGTCTCGCTGGAGCGCGCCTCCGTCCGCCCCGCGCCTCCCGCGCCGCTCGCCGTCGACCAGTCGCCGCCCAGCCGCCCGGCGCCCCTCGCCGCCTCCCGCCCGATGGCCGCGCCGCCCGGCCGCGCCCCGCGCCGGCCACCGGAGGACCTCGCCGACCTGGACCCGCGCCGCCCGCTCGCCCGCTCGCCCGCCCTCCGCCGCTGTCCGGCCTCGCCTCCGCCGCCATGGGCGCCGGATCCGGCGGGGAGCGCCTCAGATCCGGTCCCCTTTGCCCTCTCCGGCCACCTCCCTCCTCTCCAGCGAGGATTCCGGCGAGCTCCCGCTGCCGCCTTGGGAACCGTGCCAAGAACCCTAGATCTGGACCGGAGGTTGACCCCGATTTCGTCTAAGTCATTTTTTCTGCCATATTTTTAGCTCATGTTCATCACATCATAACTCCATGCATACTGCTTCGTTTTGTGCGTGTAATACATCAAAATGTTCATTGGGATATGATCTACATTTCATTCCATTGTGCCATCTTTGTTTGAGGTCATCTTGAGGCCCTAATCATCGTTGCAAGAGTGCTATATGATGTTGACTGCTGTCTGTTATCAGAACTTGGTGATTTGTCATTTTTGTTGCATTTGGTCTGTGCATCCTATGAGCATGAGCTCTACATGTGTTTTGTGCTACATCATGTCATATTTACAATGGTGCAATCCATTTATTTTTGTGAGTCTTGTAGTGAGTGAATCAAGCTTGTTAAGTAGGGTATTTGCTGTTGCTGTTTTGGTATACTGAATCTGCTATATCATGATGCTATGTAAACCTGCTGCTACAAGTCATTCTATGCATAATCTGGAGATGTTCACTAAGGATGCTTTGTTATAAATGTCATGCTCTATACATTCATGTCCCTGGTTGCATTTATAGCCTTGTGTAACCTGTTGTAATCTTGCTCTCAACTTGCTAAATAATGTTGATGTCAGCCTGATTAACTTTAAGTTCAGCTTTGCCATGTGTTTTTCCAGTGCTCTATGCACCCTATGAACTTGCTATTGCCATGATTAGCTTCATAAACATGTATTCTTATTATTGGTTGCCTTGCCATGCCATGTATTGCTCTGTGGTGAGTGGTTCAAGCTCACCAACATGCCTACTTATTGTTGTTCCTGTCATGTCTGAATATGTCATATAACTTGCCATGTTTACATGGGTGCCATCATATTTTATGTACCCTTTTGGCTCATGGTCAGTAAGGGACTTTTGTTATATGACATTAGTAGATTCATGCCATGCCTTTGTTTGCCATGATAAGTTCCTGTAGCATGTTGTTTGATAGCTCTAAACATTGCAACCTGATGTTATTTCTGCTAAGTCTGTAACTGTTATTATTTGCAATCTTGCCATGTCTTTTTGAGCATGTTCTAGTGATTTCTGGAGATGGCTCAGTGTTCATGTTTTGTCATGCTTTACCTGTACTTCATGCCCATGGCTTTTGTTCCAATGTTGGGCTGTTGTAGGTTGTTGTTTTGATGCTTGCTATATGCCTAGTTGCTGTTTTGGACAGCTTGTCCTTTAAACTTGTAATAGTGTGTATGTGTTGAACCGTTGCTCCGTTTTGAGTGTGCTCTATATGAAACTTGATTAGAATTGCATGTAGTTTCATATTATAATGTTGCATCCTTGTTTTGAGGTGTTGCTTGATGTTTTGATGCATTTAGCATCAATGCCATGTTTAACTTGTTTTGCTCATATCTTCTAGGCCGTAGCTCCGAACTAAATGAACATTATATGTCACTTGACTAGAATTTCGTGTAGATCCTCTTGGTGCTATTTAACTTGCTGTTTATCAACTTCAACTTAATGTTTGTTAAGATCTGGACCAATTTCGAAATTTGCATATGAAGACTTACCGGATTTGTTATATGTTGTTCCCGGCCTCATTTAAACTTGTTTCGATGTGTTGCTCTTGTATGCATCATATCTTGCCATGAGTAGCTTCATGTAGTCTCGTCTTGCATCATACTTGGTTGAGCATCATGTCATATCCATGTGTGGTGTGTTTACCATGTTGTGTGCTTTTTCTCGATAGTTCCTGTTTCGTTGCGGTCCTGAGGATTCGTTCGTCTATGCTTGGTTCGTCTTCGTGGCTTCATCTTCTTCATGGACTCGTTCTTATTCCTTGCGGGATTTTAGGCAAGATGACCGTCACCTTGGATCTCACTACTATCATTGCTAGGCTAGTTGCTTCGTTCTATCGCTATGCTGCGCTACCTATCTTTTGCTCTTCAAGCCTCCCAAATTGCCATGTCAGCCTCTAACATTGTCACCCTTCCTAGCAAACCATTGCTTGGCTATGTTACCGCTTTGATCAGCCCCTCTTATAGCGTTGTTAGTTGTAGGTGAAGTTGAAGATTGCTCCATAGTGGACAGGATTATGTTGGGATATCACAATATCTCTTATATTATTAATGCATCTATATACTTGGTAAAGGATGTAAGACTCGGCCGTATGCCTGGTGTTTTGTTGCACTCTTGCCGCCCTAGTTTCCGTCATACCGGTGTTATGTTCCCAGATTTTGCGTTCCTTACGCGGTTGGGTGATTTATGGGACCCCCTTGACAGTTCGCTTTGAATAAAACTCCTCCAGCAAGGCCCAACCTTGGTTTTACCATTTGCCTCACCTAACCCTTTTTCCCTTGGGTTTCCGGAGCCTGAGGGTCATCTTTATTTTAACCCCCCCCCCGGGCCAGTGCTCCTTCGAGTGTTGGTCCGAACTGAGCTGCCTGCGGGGCCACCTCAGGGAAACTTGAGGGTTGGTTTTACTCGTAGCTAGTCCCATCCGGTGTTGCCCTGAGAACGAGATATGTGCAGCTCCTATCGGGATTTGTCGGCACATCGGGTGGCTTTGCTGGTCTTGTTTTACCATTGTCGAAAACTCTTGTAAACCGGGATTCCGAGACTGATCGGGTCTTCCTGGGAGAAGGAATATCCTTCGTTGATCGCGAGAGCTTATCATGGGCTAAGTTGGGACACCCTTGCAGGGTATAAACTTTCGAGAGCCGTGCCCGCGGTTATGTGGCAGATGGGAATTTGTTAATGTCCGGATGTAGACAACTTGACACCAGATCCAAATTAAAATGCATCAACCGTGTGTGTAGCCATGATGGTCTCTTTTCGGCGGAATCCAGGAAGTGAACACGGTTTTTGGGTTATGTTTGACGTAAGTAGGAGTTCAGGATCACCTCTTGATCATTGCTAGCTTCACGACCGTTCCTTTTGCTTCTCTTCTCGCTCTTATTTGTGTATGTTAGCCACCATATCATGCTTAGTCGCTGCTGCAACCTCACCACTTTACCCCTTCCTTTCCCATTAAGCTTTGCTAGTCTTGATACCCATGGTAATGGGATTGCTGAGTCCTCGTGGCTCACAGATTACTACAACAACAGTTGCAGGTAGAGGTTATGCGATGATCATGATGCGAGAGTGATGCTTGCTTGTTCTGAGTTCTTCTTCTGCTTCTTCTTCGATCAGGGGATAGGTTCCAGGTCGGCAGCCTGGGCTAGCAGGGTGGATGTCATTTGAGTTTCTGTTTGTGTTTCATCCGTAGTTGGATGGTGATCTTATGTAAGATGATGTTGTATTCGTGTGGCATTGTATGCCTTATGTATGTATCCCTTTCTATTATGTAATGTTGATGTAATGATATCCACCTTGCAAAAGCGTCTTCAAGATGCGCTTCTATCCTTGGTGGGACCTTCGAGTTCCTTTAGGATAGGGTCGCATCTTGGGCGTGAAAAGTTGGTATCAGAGCCTCGACCGACCATAGGAGCCCCCTTGATTGATCGTGTAGTTTGGCCGATGTCGAGTCTAGAAGAAAACTGATTTCTGAGTCTAGTTATATCGGAGAGTAGGATTTCTTTTTACTCCTCTGCCCCTTCGTCGCTCTGGTAAGGAATCTTGACGTAGGTGTTTTGAATTACTCCTCTTCCCATTCAATTTTTTCTTTAGGTTCACGCAGTTGGTTTTTCGATTCGTTGGTTCTCATCTCTTTTCATCCGGTGCATTCCTCGTCAAGCTGATTCGAACCTCTTTGTCTTTGGGAGATCTATCCTCAGCTCTTTTCGATCTATGTTGTTTCCCTGTCCGAAGTTGTCTTTGTTTTTTCCACCCGCCCACCCCTTTTTCTTCTTGGAGCCGGAGCCTGTAATCGAGTATCCATCCTACTCGTGTGATGTCTGTGCTTTCTTTCCTCAATGATTTCAACCAGTGTTTCCACTTGAAGTTATTCATCGATTTTCCCCCTTCCAAGTTGCCTTTGTTTTTCCTGCCCTCCCACCCTCTTCTATCCGAAGGCTGAGTCTCTTTCGACCATCAATTTCATTCTGTGGAGTCTCTTCAGTCTTCCCTCAATCATTTCAACTGGTGAATTCTCGTCTCGGTGGACATTCTTCATCTCTTTATCTTCTCCGGTGGATTCAATTCTAATTTTCGGTAGTGATAATATTATTTCTCTCGGCTCAAGTGTTTTCCTTGCCCGTTCGCCTCTCGCGAGTTATCCTTCCGGAGTGTGCAAGACATCTCAGGAGATTTGCCTGCGTTCGAATTAATTCGAGGTTGTCACTTCATTCAAATATTTCAATTGTTCCAGTGCATCATCTATCTGTTCAACATCCCTTTCCAACGGTGTTTTCTTTTAGTGGGCCCTAACCCACAGTTCTTTTCCCAAGATCTTACCTGACTCTTCTAATTTCCCCGGAGTTATTCTCAATTCTTTTCAAGTGTGATGTAAGAATGGATCACATCAGTCACATGCCTTCTCCAAGAACGATTTCAAATCATTTTCATTGTTGGCTCAACCCCCTTCGCTTTTCATTTCCCCGGATTATCTCAGTAATTTTGGTGGTGTTTTCCATCGACATTTGAAGACCGAAAAAGAGTTTTTCCTTAAATCTTGCCCGTTCTTCTGAAGATTTGTGGTTCTAGCTTCATGTTATCCTCGCAAATTATTCCATTTGTCAGATATTCTTTTCTTACCCATCCGGAGTATGTCAGGAGTTGATTTCTGTTTCTTTTCACCGGAGGCCATCGTTCCAGAAGAAATTCTTCGTCCTCACATTTCAGCTACCGTTATCCAATTATTCCGGTGTTTCGTTCAAGTGTTCTTTAATGAGCTCATGATCTCTTTGTTCTTTTGCATCTAAATCCCCTCTAGCATAATTGTTCTGCTAATTCTTCCTAGTGATTCTTACTCTTTCATCAGTCATTTCCGAATTCTTACGGTGGTTCTTTCAGATTCTTTTTCTTTGATTATCATATTAATTCATTCATTTTTTTTCCACTCCTACCGGTGGTTCATGAAGACGTTCTCAAGTTTTGTGCTATACCCCCTTAATCCTTTTCAAGAAGAATAAGTTGTATGCAAAATCCATCTATTGTCATCAATTTAATTTGATGAAGGATAAGCATACAATAAATCTTATTCTTATTTCCCCAAAGTAAGTAATCCCTTCCTTCAGAGTTTGTTCTTGTTGAATAAATTCTAGTTCCAAGTGTTTTCATCTTTTCTATTCCGGAGTTCAAATTTCCTCGGCCATTTTGTCGAAACCCCCATCTAAATCATCGCAAGGCTCATCTTATTCTTTCATTCTTCATTCTATCTCATTGTCCTTTTGTTTACCGGAGTTCTTCATGGTGGTTCTTCATGATTTAATTCATTCTTAAAGTGTTCATCAAGATTTTGTTGGTGGAATTCAGGTATCTTTTCTTCTCGCATCTCGAAGTGTAATTAATTCTCCATATTCTTTTCAAGTGGAGTTTTGCATTTCTTCGTTCTTCTCAGCCATCCAATCATTTCTGTTTGTGGCCGATTATCACCTTATGATCTTGAGATGTTACCTATAAGACCACAACAAGCTTATTCTTTCGTTGTTGATCTTCTCAACAACTTCGTTTAAATCTTCCTTCTAAAGATGCTTTCAATTTCATTCGTGGCACAAGTTGTCATTGTCTTCTCCGTTCTTTTCAATCAACTCTTTCAATTCTTTCCGGAGGTTTTGTGTCACGTCTTCATCAAGTATCATTCCATCCTCTCAAGCTCATGTTCTATTCCTCCATGTTTAGGCGGAGTGCTGCCTAAATCCTTCCAGTCTTATTCGTTTCTTATCTCGTTCTAATTGGAGTGGTTTCTTAGTCTATCTGATTCCGTGAGCTTTCGATCCTCGTCATTCTCGTCGTTTCCTCTCTTCTTCTCGAGTGCTCTCGATTCTTTGCTTCTTCTCTTGAGTTCTTGTTTCACCTCATCCCTTTTCCCTTCCATCTCGGTCCTAAGATCTTGGGACGAGATCTCTTGTTAGTGGAGGAGTGTTGTAACGCCCCGAGTTCGATGCGCCAGGTGTCTGCCAGTTATTCGCCATTATTGCCATGTCATTTTCTTGCGTGTTGCATTTTTTCATGCCATCATGTGCATTGCATTGCATACGTGTTTGTCTCATGCATCCAAGCATTTTCCCCGTTGTCCGTTTTGCAATCCGACACTACTATGTCCCCCGATGCCCCCTTTTGCCTCTTTTCGTGTGCGGGTGTTAAACATTCTCGGAATGGACCGTGATTTGCCAAGCGGCCTTGATATACCACCAGTAGACCGCCTGTCAAGTTTCGTTCCATTTGGCGGTCGTTTGATACTCCAACGGTTAACCGCGGAACCGTAAAGGCCTCTTTTGTGTGCAGCTCAACACCTCTCCAAAGTGGACCAATAACCCATCCATACCCCCTCCATGCTCTCGGTCGTTCGATCACGATCGTGTGGGCGAAAACCGCTCCTCATTTGGACTCTCCTAGCTCCCTCTACCTATATAAACACCCCTCACCTGAAATTCGCGGATCAATTCCACCCCTAACCCTAAATTTTCCCCTCCGCATTGCGCCGGACATGTCCAAACCCGTCCGGACGCATCCGACGCCATGCCCGAGCCAACGGGAATCCGCCACATGGCGCTCCCCGCCGCCAGCCGCCGCGCCCCGCCGCAAGGCCCGTCGGGGCCCGAGGCCGGCCCGCCCGGGCCCGATCTGGGTCGCGCCCCGACCCACGAGCGCTGCCGCCCCTCAGCCTCCGCCGCCCAGCGCCGCCTCGCCTCCCCGCCACCGGTGACCCCCAACCCTGCCGTCGTCTCGCCGGAGCGCGCCTCCGTCCGCCCGCACCTCCCGCGCCGCTCGCCGCCGACCAGTCGCCGCCCCGCCGCCCGGCGCCCCTCGTCGCTCCCGCCAGTGGGCCGCGCCGCCCGGCCGCGCCCCGCGCCAGCCACCGGAAGGACCTCGCCGACCTAGAACCCGGCCGCCCGCTCGCCCGCCCTCCGCCGCCGTCCGGCCTCGCCTCCGCCGCCGTGGGCGCCGGATCCGGCGAGGAGTGCCTCAGATCCGGTCCCCTTCGCCCTCTCCGGCCACCTCCCTCCTCTCCGGCGAGGATTCCGGCAAGCTCGCGCCGCCACCTCGGGAACCGTGCCAAGAACCCTACATCTGGACCGGAGGTTAACCCCGATTTCGTCCAAGTCATTTTTCTGCCTTATTTTTAGCTCATGTTCATCACATTATAACTCCATGCATACTGCTCCGTTTTGTGCGTGTAATATATCAAAATGTTCGTTGGGAGATGATCTACATTTCATTCCATTGTGCCATCTTTTTTTGAGGTCATCTTGATGCCCTAATCATTGTTGCAAGAGTGCTATATGATGTTGAATGTTGTCTGTTATCAGAACTTGGTGATTTGTCATTTTTGTTGCATTTGATGTGTGCATCCTATGAGCATGAGCTCTACATGTGTTTTGTGCTACATCATGTCAAATTTACAGTGGTGCAATCTGTGTATTTTTGTGAGTCTTGTAGTGAGTGAATTAAGCTTGTTAAGTAGGGTACTTGTTGTTGCTGTTTTGGTAGACTGAATCTGCTATATCATGATGCTATGTAAACCTGCTGCTACAAGTCATTCTATGCATAATCTGAAGATGTTTACTAAGGATGCTTTGTTATAAATGTCATGCTATGTCCATTCATGCCCCTGGTTGAATTTATAGCCTTCTGTAACCTGTTGTAATCTTGCTCTCAACTTGCTAAATAATGTTGCTGTCAGCCTGATTAACTTTAAGTTCAGTTTTGCCATGTGTTTTTCTAGTGCTCCATGCACCCTATGAACTTTCTATTGCCATTATTAGCTTCATAAACATGTATTCTTACTGTTGGTTGCCTTGCCATGCCATGTATTGCTCTGTGGTGAGTGGTTCAAGCTCACCAACATGCCTACTTATTGTTATTGCTATCATGTCTGAATCTGTCATATAACTTGCCATGTTTACATGGGTGCCACCATATTTTCTGTGCCCTTTTGGCTCATGGTCAGTAAGGGACTTTTGTTATATGAAATTAGTAGATTCATGCCATGCCTTTGTTTGCCATGATAAGTTCCTGTAGCATGTTGTTTGATAGCTCTAAACATTGCAACCTGATGTTATTTCTGCTAAGTCTGTAACTGTTATTATTTGCAATCTTGCCATGTCTTTTTGAGCATGTTCTAGTGATTTCTGGAGATGGCTCAGTGTTCATGTTTTGTCATGCTTTACCTGTACTTCATGCCCATGCCTTTTGTTCTTATGTTGGGGTGACGTAGCTTGTTGGTTTGATGCTTGCTATATGCCTAGTTGCTATTTTGGACAGCTTGTCCTTTAAACTTGTAATAGTGTGTATGTGTTGAACCGTTGCTCCGTTTTGAGTGTGCTCTATATGAAACTTGCTTATAATTGCATTTAGTTTCATATTATCATGTTGCATCCTTGTTTTGAGGTGTTTCTTGATGTTTGGATGCATTTAGCATCAATGCCATGTTTAACTTGTTTTGCTCATATCTTCTAGGCCGTAGCTCCGAACTAAATGAACTTTATATGAAACTTGACTAGAATTTCGTGTAGATCCTCTTTGTGCTATTTAACTTGCTGTTTATCAACTTCTACTTAATGTTTGTTCAGATCTGGACCAATTTCGAAATTTTCATATGAGGACTTACCGGATTTGTTATATGTTGTTCCCGGCCTCATTTAAACTTGTTTCGATGTGTTGCTCTTGTATTCATCATATCTTGCCATGAGTAGCATCATGTAGTCTTGTCTTGCATCATACTTGGTTGAGCATCATGTCATGTCCATGTGTGGTGTGTTTACCATGTTGTGTGCTTCTTCTCGATAGTTCCTGTTTCGTTGCGATCGTGAGGATTCATTCGTCTACGCTTGGTTCGTCTTCGTGGATTCATCTTCTTCATGGACTCGTTCTTCTTCCTTGCGGGATTTCAGGCAAGATGACCGTCACCTTGGATCTCACTACTATCATTGCTATGCTAGTTGCTTCGTTCTATCGCTATGCTGCGCTACCTATCTTTTGCTCTTCAAGCCTCCCAAATTGCCATGTCAGCCTCTAACCTTGTCACCCTTCCTAGTAAACCATTGCTTGGCTATGTTACCGCTTTGCTCAGCCCCTCTTATAGCGTTGTTAGTTGCAGGTGAAGTTGAAGATTGCTCCATGGTGGAAAGGATTATGTTGGGATATCACAATATCTCTTATATTATTAATGCATCTATATACTTGGTAAAGGGTGGAAGACTCGGCCTTATGCCTGGTGTTTTGTTCCAATCTTGCCGCCCTAGTTTCCGTCATACCGGTGTTATGTTCCCGGATTTTGCGTTCCTTACGCGGTTGGGTGATTTATGGGACCCCCTTGACAGTTTGCTTTGAATAAAACTCCTCCAGCAAGGCCCAACCTTGGTTTTACCATTTGCCTCACCTAGCCCTTTTTCCCTTGGGTTTCCGAAGCCCGAGGGTCATCTTTATTTTAACCCCCCCCCCCCCGGGCCAGTGCTCCTTCGAGTGTTGGTCCGAACTGAGCTGCCTGCGGGACCACCTCGGGGAAACTTGAGGGTTGGTTTTACTCGTAGCTAGTCCCATCCGGTGTTGCCCTGAGAACGAGATATGTGCAGGTCCTATTGGGATTTCTCGGCACATCGGGCGGCTTTGCTGGTCTTGTTTTACCATTGTTGAAAAGTCTTGTAAACCGGGATTCCGAGACTGATCGGGTCTTCCTGGGAGAAGGAATATCCTTCGTTGATCGCGAGAGCTTATCATTGGCTAAGTTGGGACACCCCTGCAGGGTATAAACTTTCGAGAGCCGTGCCCGCGGTTATGTGGCAGATGGGAATTTGTTAATGTCCGATTGTAGATAACTTGACACTAGATCCGAATTAAAATACATCAACCGTGTGTGTAGCCGTGATGGTCTCTTTTCGGCGGACTCCGGGAAGTGAACACGGTTTTTGGGTTATGTTTGACGTAAGTAGGAGTTCAGGATCACCTCGCGATCATTGCTAGCTTCACGACCGTTCCTTTTGCTTCTCTTCTCGCTCTTATTTGCATATGTTAGGCACCATATCATGCTTAGTCGCTGCTGCAACCTCACCACTTTACCCCTTCCTTTCCCATTAAGCTTTGCTAGTCTTGATACCCATGGTAATGGGATTGCTGAGTCCTCGTGGCTCACAGATTACTACAACAACAGTTGCAGGAACAGGTTATGCGATGATCATGACGCGAGAGTGATGTTTGCTTGTTTGGAGTTCTTCTTTTGCTTCTTCTTCGATCAGGGGATAGGTTCCAGGTCGGCAGCCTGGGCTAGCAGGGTGGATGTCGTTTGAGTTTCTGTTTGTGTTTCATCCGTAGTTGGATGGTGATCTTATGTAATATGATGTTGTATTCGTGTGGCATTGTATGCCTTATGTATGTATCCCTTTCTATTATGTAATGTTGATGTAATGATATCCACCTTGCAAAAGCGTCTTCAAGATGCACTTCTATCCTTGGTGGGACCTTCGAGTTCCTTTAGGATAGGGTCGCATCTTGGGCGTGACAAGTTGGTATTAGTGCCTCGACCGACCATAGGAGCCCCATTGATTGATCGTGTAGTTTGGCCGATGTCGAGTCTAGAAGAAAACTGACTTTCGAGTCTAGTAATATCGGAGAGTAGGATTTCTTTTTACTCCTCTGCCCCTTCGTCGCTCTAGTAAGGAATCTTGACGTAGGTGTTTTGAATTACTCCTCTTCCCATTCAAATTTTTCTTTAGGTTCATGCAATTGGTTTGTTGATTCGTTGGTTCTCATCTCTTTTCATCAGGTGCATTCCTCGTCAAGTTGATTTGAACCTTTTTGTCTTTGGGAGATCTATCCTCAGCTCTTTTCGATCTATGTTGTTTCCCTGTCCGAAGTTGTGTTCGTTTTTCCCACCCGCCCACCCCTTTTTCTTCTTGGAGCCGGAGCCTGTAATCGAGTATCCATCCTACTCGTGTGAAGTCTTTGGTTACTTTCCTCAATGATTTCAACCGGTGTTTCCACTTGAAGTTATTCATCGATTTTCCCCCTTCCAAGTTGCGTTTGTTTTTCCTGCCCTCCCACCCTCTTCTTTCCGAAGCCTGAGTCTCTTTCGACCATCAATTTCATTCGTGTGGAGTCTCTTCAGTCTTCCCTCAATCATTTCAACTGGTGAATTCTCGTCTCGGTGGACATTCTTCATCGCTTTATCTTCTCCGGTGGATCCAATTCTAAGTTTTGGTAGTGATAATATTCTTTCTCTCGGCTCAAGTGTTTTCCTTGCTCGTTCGCCTCTCGCCAGTTATCCTTCCGGAGTGTGCAAGACATCTCAGGAGATTCGCCTGTGTTTGAATTAATTCGAGGTTGTCACCTCATTCAAATATTTCAATTGTTCCGGTGCATCATCTATCTGTTCAACATCCCTTTCCAACGGTGTTTTCTTTTAGTGGGCCCTAACCCACAGGTCTTTTCCCAGGATCTTACCTGACTCTTCTAATTTCCTCGGAGTTATTCTCAATTCTTTTCAAGTGTGATGTAAGAATGGATCACATCAGTCACATCCCTTCTCCAAGATCGATTTCAAATCATTTTCATTGTTGGCTCAACCCCCTTCGCTTTTCATTTCCCCGGAGTATCTTAGTAATTTTGGTGGTGTTTTCCATCGACATTTGAAGACCGAAAAAGAGTTTTTCCTCTAAATCTTGCCCATTCTTCTGAAGATTCGTGGTTCTAGCTTAATGTTATCCTCGCGAATTATTCCATTTGTTAGATATTCTTTTCTTACCCATCCGGAGTATGTGAGGAATTGATTTCTATTTCTTTTCACCGGAGGCCATTGTTCCGGAAGAAATTCTTCGTCCTCACATTTTAGCTACCGTTATCTAATTATTCCGGTGTTTTGTTCAAGTGTTCTTTAATGAGCTCATGATCTCTTTGTTCTTTTGCATCTAAATCCCCTCTAGCATAATTGTTCTGCTAATTCTTCCTGGTGATTCTTACTCTTTCATCAGTCATTTCCGAATTCTTACGGTGGTTCTTTCAGATTCTTTTTCTTTGGTTATCATATTATTTCATTCATTTTTTCCCACTCCTACCGGTGGTTCATGAAGAAGTTCTCAAGTTTTGTGCTATACCCCCTTAATCCTTTTCAAGAAGAATAAGTAGTATGCAAAATCCATTGATTGTCATCAATTTAATTTGATGAAGGATAAGCATACAATAAATCTTATTCTTATTTCCTCAAAGTAAGTAATCCCTTCCTTCAGAGTTTGTTCTTGTTGAATAAATTCTAGTTCCAAGTGTTTTCATCTTTTCTTTTCCGGATTTCAAATTTCCTCGGCCATTTCGTCGAAACCCCCATCTAAATCATCACAAGGCTCATCTTATTCTTTCATCCTTCATTCTATCTCATTGTCCTTTTGTTTACCGGAGTTCTTCATGGTGGTTCTTCATGATTTAATTCATTCTTCAAGTGTTCATCAAGATTTTGTTGGTGGAATTCAAGTATCTTTTCTTCTCGCATCTCGAAGTGTAATTAATTCTCCGTATTCTTTTGAAGTGGAGTTTTGCATTTCTTCGTTCTTCTCAGCCATCCAATCATTTCCGTTTGTGGCCGATTATCACCTTATGATCTTGAGATGTTACCTATAAGACCACAACAAGCTTATTCTTTCGTTGTTGATCTTCTCAACAACTCCGTTTAAATCTTCCTTCTAAAGATGCTTTCAATTTCATTCGTGGCACAAGTTGTCATTATCTTCTCCGTTCTTTTCAATCAACTCTTTCAATTCTTTCCGGAGGTTTTGTGTCACGTCTTCATCAAGTACCATTCCATCCTCTCAAGCCCGTGTTCTATTCCTCCATGTTTAGGCGGAGTGCTGCCTAAATCCTTTCAGTCTTATTCGTTTCTTATCTCGTTCTAACCGGAGTGGTTTCTTAGTCTATCTGATTCCGTGAGCTTTCGATTCTCGTCATTCTCGTCGTTTCCTCTCTTCTTCTCGAGTGCTCTCGATTCTTTGCTTCTTCTCTTGAGTTCTTGTTTCACCTCATCCCTTTTCCCTTCCGTCTCGGTCCTAAGATCTCGGGACGAGATCTCTTGTTAGTGGAGGAGTGTTGTAGCGCCCCGAGTTCGATGCGCCAGGTGTCTGCCAGTTATTCGCCGTCATTGCCATGCCATTTGCTTGTGTGTTGCATTTTATCGTGCCATCATGTGCATTGCATTGCATACGTGCTCGTCTCATGCATCCGAGCATTTCCCCCTTTGTCCCTTTTGAAATCCGGCACTCCTATGTCCCCCGACGCCCCCTTTTGCCTCTTTTCGTGTGCGGGTGTTAAACATTCTCGGAATGGACCGTGATTTGCCAAGCGGCCTTGATATACCACCGGTAGACCGCCTGTCAAGTTTCGTTCCATTTGGAGGTCGTTTGATACTCCAACGGTTAACCGGGGAACCGTAAAGGCCTCTTTTGTGTGCAGCTCAACACCTCTCCAAAGTGGCCCAATAACCCATCCAAACCCCCTCCATGCTCTCGGTCGTTCGATCACGATCCTGTGGGCGAAAACCGCTCCTCATTTGGACTCTCCTAGCTCCCTCTACCTATATGAACACCCCTCCCCCGAAATTCGCGGATCAATTCCACCCCTAACCCTAAATTTTGCCCTCCGCGTCATGCCGGACATGTCCAACCCCGACCAGACGCATCCGCCACCATGCCCGAGCCAACGGGAATCCGCAATGTGGCGCTCCCCGCCGCCAGCCGCCGCATCCCGCCGTGAGGCCCGTCGGGGCCCAAGGCCGGCCCACCCCGAGCCCGATCTGGGCCGCGCCCCGACCCGCGAGCGCCACCGCCCCTCGGCCTCCGCCGCCCAGCGCCTCCTCGCCTCCCCGCTGCCGGTGACCCCGAACCCCGCCGTCGTCTCGCCGGAGTGTGCCTCCGTCCGCCCCGCGCCTCCCGCGCCGCTCACCGCTGACCAGTCGCCGCCCCGCCGCCCGGCGCCCTCGCCGCCTCCCGCCCAGTGGCCGCGCCGCCCGGCCGCGCCCCGCACCGGCCACCGGAGGACCTCGCCGATCTAGACCCGCGCCGCCCGCTCGCCCACCCTCCGCTGTCGTCCGGCCTCGCCTCCGCCGCCGTGGGCGCCAGATCCGGCGAGGAGCGCCTCAGATTTGGTCCCCTTCGCCCTCTCCGGCCACCTCCCTCCTCTCCGTCGAGGATTCCGGCGAGCTCGCGCCGCCGCCTCGGGAACCGTGCCAAGAACCCTAGATCTGGACCGGAGGTTGACCCCGATTTCGTCTAAGTCATTTTTTCTGCCATATTTTTAGCTCATGTTCATCTCATCATAACTCCATGCATGCTGCTCCATTTTATGCGTGTAATATATCAAAATGTTCATTGGGAGATGACCTACATTTCATTCCATTGTTCCATCTTTGTTTGGGGTCATCTTGATGCCCTAACCATTGTTGCAAGAGTGCTATATGATGTTGACTGTTGTCTGTTATCAGAACTTGGTGATTTGTCATTTTTGTTGCATTTGATGTGTGCATCCTATGAGCATGAGCTATACATTTTTTTTGCTACATCATGTCATATTTACAGTGGTGCAATCCATGTATTTTTGTGAGTCTTGTAGTGAGTGAATCAAGCTTGTTAAGTAGGGTACTTGCTGTTGCTGTTTTAGTAGACTGAATCTGCTATATCATGATGCTATGTAAACCTGCTGCTACAAGTCATTCCACGCATAATGTGGAGATGTTCACTAAGGATGCTTTGTTATAAATGTCATGCTCTATCCATTCATGCCCCTGGTTGCATTTATAGCCTTCTGTACCCTGTTGCAATCTTGCTCTGAAGTTGCTAAATAATGTTGTTGTCAGCCTGATTAACTTTAAGTTCAGTTTTGCCATGTGTTTTGCTAGTGCTCCATGCACCTTATGAACTTGCTATTGCCACGCTTAGCTTCATAAACATGTATTATTACTGTTGGTTGCCTTGCCATGCCATGTATTGCTCCGTGGTAAGTGGTTCAAGCTCACCAACATGCCTACTTATTGTTGTTCCTGTCATGTCTGAATCTGTCATATAACTTGCCATGTTTACATGGGTGCCATCATATTTTCTGTGCCCTTTTGGCTCATGGTCAGTAAGGGACTTTTGTTATATGAAATTAGTAGATTCATGCCATGCCTTTGTTTGCCATGATAAGTTCCTGTAGCATGTTGTTTGATAGCTCTAAACATTGCAACCTGATGTTATTTCTGCTAAGTCTGTAACTGTTATTATTTGCAATCTTGCCATGTCTTTTTGAGCATGTTCTAGTGATTTCTGGAGATGGCTCAGTGTTCATGTTTTGTCATGCTTTACCTGTACTTCATGCCCATGCCTTTTGTTCTTATGTTGGGGTGACGTAGCTTGTTGGTTTGATGCTTGCTATATGCCTAGTTGTTGTTTTGGACAGCTTGTCCTTTAAACTTGTAATAGTGTGTATGTGTTGAACAGTTGCTCCGTTTTGAGTGTGCTCTATATGAAACTTGATTATAATTGCATGTAGTTTCATATTATAATGTTGCATCCTTGTTTTGAGGTGTTCCTTGATGTTTTGATGCATTTAGCATCAATGCCATGTTTAACTTGTTTTGCTCATATCTTTTAGGCCGTAGCTCCGAACTAAATGAACTTTATATGTAACTTGACTAGAATTTCGTGTAGATCCTCTTTGTGCTATTTAACTTGATGTTTATCAACTTCAACTTAATGTTTGTTCAGATCTGGACCAATTTCGAAATTTGCATATGAGGACTTACCAGATTTGTTATATGTTGTTCCCGGCCTCATTTAAACTTGTTTCGATGTGTTGCTCTTGTATGCATCATATCTTGCCATGAGTAGCTTCATGTAGTCTTGTCTTGCATCATACTTGGTTGAGCATCATGTCATGTCCATGTGCGGTGTGTTTACCATGTTGTGTGCTTTTTCTCGATAGTTCCTGTTTTGTTGCGATCGTGAGGATTCGTTCGTCTACGCTTGGTTCGTCTTCGTGGCTTCATCTTCTTCATGGACTCGGTCTTCTTCCTTGCGGGATTTCAGGCAAGATGACCGTCACCTTGGATCTCACTACTATCATTGCTATGCTAGTTGCTTCGTTCTATCTCTATGTTGCGCTACCTATCTTTTGCTCTTCAAGCCTCCCAAATTGCCATGTCAGCCTCTAACCTTGTCACCCTTCCTAGCAAACCATTGCTTGGCTATGTTACCGCTTTGCTCAGCCCCTCTTATAGCATTGTTAGTTGCAGGTGAAGTTGAAGATTGCTCCATGGTGGACAGGATTATGTTGGGATATCACAATATCTCTTATATTATTAATGCATCTATATACTTGGTAAAGGGTGGAAGACTCGGCCTTATGCCTGGTGTTTTGTTCCACTCTTGCCGCCCTAGTTTCCGTCATACCGGTGTTACATTCCCGGATTTTGTGTTCCTTACGCGGTTGGGTGATTTATGGGACCCCCTTGACAGTTCGCTTTGAATAAAACTCCTCCAGTAAGGCCCAACCTTGGTTTTACCATTTGCCTCACCTAGCCCTTTTTCCCTTGGGTTTTCGGAGCCTGAGGGTCATCTTTATTTTAACCCCCCCTGGGCCAGTGCTCCTTCGAGTGTTGGTCCGAATTGAGCTGCCTGCGGGGCCACCTCGGGGAAACTTGAGGGTTGGTTTTACTCGTAGCTAGTCCCATCCGGTGTTGCCCTAAGAACGAGATATGTGCAGCTCCTATCGGGATTTGTTGGCACATCGGACGGCTTTGCTGGTCTTGTTTTACCATTGTCGAAAAGTCTTGTAAACCGGGATTCCGAGACTGATCGGGTCTTCCTGGGAGAAGGAATATCCTTCGTTGATCGCGAGAGCTTATCATGGGCTAAGTTGGGACACCCTTGCAGGGTATAAACTTTTGAGAGCCATGCCCGCGGTTATGTGGCAGATGGGAATTTGTTAATGTCCGGTCGTAGATAACTTGACACCAGATCTGAATTAAAATGCATCAACCGTGTGTGTAGCCATGATGGTCTCTTTTCGGTGGAGTCCGGGAAGTGAACACTGTTTTTGGGTTATTTTTGACGTAAGTAGGAGTTCAGGATCACCTCTTGATCATGGCTCAGAGATTACTACAACAACAGTTGCAGGTATAGGTTATGCGATGATCATGATGCGAGAGCGATGTTTGCTTGTTTGGAGTTCTTCTTCTGCTTCTTCTTCGATTAGGGGATAGGTTCCAGGTCGGCAACCTGGGCTAGCAGGTTGGATGTCATTTGAGTTTCTGTTTGTATTTCATCCGTAGTCGGTTGGTGATCTTATGTAAGATGATGTTGTATTCGTGTGGCATTGTATGCCTTATGTATGTATCCCTTTCTATTATGTAATGTTGATGTAATGATATCCACCTTGCAAAAGCGTCTTCAAGATGCGCTTCTATCCTTGGAGGGACCTTCGAGTTCCTTTAGGATAGGGTCGCATCTTGGGCGTGACAGAAGGCGTGGGTGAAAATGGGGAATCCTAATCCCTTTATAGAGGCAACGAGAACGGTGCACCTCCCCCACTTGCCCATTGAGGATCGCTTATTTCCCAAGCGCCACGATTGATGGCGTGGTTGCGTTACCCATACCCATGTTGATGGGAATCCCGTGATAAGGGGACATCATCTCTGCTTCGACAAGACGTGCCGAGGAAACCGCCTCGCAATATGCGTTGTGGCTGGTTGTGGGAAAACGGTTCGAATAATGACTCGACCGTAGTGTCATGTCACGTTGTCTAAAGTTGTCAGCATGTTACATTTGTGGGTTATCATCCTCTCTACGGTGGTATGTGAAGATCATCTTGCAGATCCGGACATGATTTAAGTGTTCGATAATTGCTTTGGAGTATTCGAAGATGGAACCCGCCTTGCAATGCCGAAGACAAAACTGCGCGCCGGACTCATCGTCATTGAAGCCTGGTTCAGGGGCTACTGAGGGAGTCCTGGATTAGGGGGTATCCGGACAACTGGACTATATACTTTAGCTGGACTGTTGGACCGTGAAGATACAAGACTCAAGACTTCGTCCCGTGTCCGGATGGGACTCTCCTTTGCGTGGAAGACAAACTTGGTGATCCGGATATTAGATTTCCTTCTTTGTAACTGACTCTATGTAAATCGTAGCCCCCTCCAGTATCTATATATACCGGAGGGTCTGACCCGTATAAGGACAATCATAATCATCATAGGCTAGCTTCTAGGGTTTAGCCTCTACGATCTCGTGGTAGATCAACTCTTGTAATACTCATATCATCAATATCAATCAAGCAGGAAGTCGGGTTTTACCTCCATCAAGAGGGCCCGTACCTGGGTAAACATTGTGTCCCTTGCCTCCTGTTACCATTAGCCTTAGACGCACAGATCGGGACCCCCTACCCGAGATCCGCCGGTTTTGACACCGACAATGGCCCTTGCGGGCGGAGCGGTACGAGTCAAGCAGCGCCTCCTGCTCCGCCCACTCTGCGGCGATATGCTCCTTCGCCTGTAGGTGCTCCTGGAGGAGATGGTGGTTGTAGGCGGTGTCGGCCTGCGCCTCCCGGAACTGCTCCTCACACATCTGCCTCACCGTGCCCATATATTGGGCATGGGCCTCGCCGATGGTCATGGTGCAATGCACCGGCGAGGATGGCGCGGAGGAGGGGGTTGGCGCCGGATCATTGACTAACATGTTCTCCATTGGGACATCGTCGTCCTCCGACTGCTTGCCGGCCAGCCGGTCGGCAGCAATGGCTGCCATCTCCTTGTGGTCCGTCGTCCGCCTGTCCCGAAGAGCGCTAGAGCGCGACGAAGCCATGGTGGGCGGTAGTGGTGTGGACTGGAGAAAGGGAACGGGTGCGGATGACTGCGGCTATGGCGAGCGCAGTAGTTTATATAGCAATGGTGGGCGGCGGAGGGACGGAGGTGTGGCGCCGGAGTAGCTGCCTCGGCAACCGCATATCATTAATGTGGGTGGCAGATGGACGGACGGACGACACTTGTGTCGTTTGAAGGAGGAGCAATCGCCTGCACTGGTAAGCGGGGCGGGCGGCGCTGACCGTTTCGGGCGGAAAGCGTGCGCGGGCGAGGAGATGACTTTACTTGAAGAGGATGACAATGGGGACCCACCAGGGCCATAGCCTCACGTACGCAAGTGCCTCCTTATTATATATATGCAAAACTATAATTTATTTTCATTCCTCCTGGTTTCCTGACATCACGGTCCCACACCATTGTCAACCTATGTACTCCTTTCCAGTTTATAGGGCTTATCTCAAAATTTTAGTTTTTCCATTTTATAAGGCTCAATTTGGTTGTTTTCCATCACATGTTCAGATTCCAAGGTGCATTAAATCATTGCATGCAAGTATTAAGAGAAAATTGACCAATGCATGTACTTTATGCATGCATGCATTGCAATTAATGCATTGATAAACATATTTTTTTGAGAATAACAAGAGCATTAATTAGGTGCTTTTGCAAAACTACAGAAAGTATTCCACCACTCGCCATCTACCTTGATTGGTGAGATTTTTGAATTGAGCACTATAAACCGGAAAGGAGGGAGTAGTCAATAAACGAGATAATTGCACAAGAAGCGGCCGACAGCTGGGACCAAGCAGCTCGAGCAGTATTTGTGTTTTTGAGGTGTGAGCACTGTAGAGTTTTTCGATGTTTAGCCCAGATATTAATTTTTCTCCTCTGAACAACAATGAAAACATCGATGTAGGTATTAACTGGGCAGGCTGTGGCCCGTCTAGCCCAGGCCAGATATCCAGCCCAGATATTAATTTTTTTCAAGCTGAAAATGGCTAGCCCAACTATCTTTTTTTAGGAATACCCAGGCAAGGTCAAGTTGTTATTCTCCGCCCCGCTGGGCTGCAAATCTTTCCTAGTAGGGATGCATTAGGCTGAACAAGAAAATGGGCTTTAAGAAATAATAAATGGGATGTAATTATAAAAGCCGGGCAGT
The DNA here is from genome assembly GCF_018294505.1 of Triticum aestivum. Lineage (NCBI taxonomy): Eukaryota > Viridiplantae > Streptophyta > Magnoliopsida > Poales > Poaceae > Triticum > Triticum aestivum. The sequence goes on along the minus strand of NC_057795.1, from coordinate 330,031,029 downwards.
AACTATAAAAAAATGCACCAAACACGTAACTACTTTATAAAATATTATTTTTGGATATTGAAAATTTTAATTTCATTAATTGTTGCGAGCGCAATGTTCATTGGATTTTTACGTAATATAAATTTATATTGAAATTGTATTTAATCTGACTAGAAATTTCGGGATAAAAATATTTCGGATCCCATCAAAATGTGGGAAATTTTATTGAATTCTGTTTTGAACGGTTGGTTGAAATGGGCTGTACTTTTAACAAACTGTAAATGGGCTATAGTAAATTCCATTAGAATTCATAAATAGGTTGCACATTCTTACAAATCTCAAATGGGCTATAAGTTCTCTGCCACACACTTCTGGCCTTACTAAGTTGACGTGTCCCCTAAAAAAACAGAGATGACGCGTATGCAAGGCTTTGTCAACTTATAGTCAACACACGGTTGTAGCAGCAGTGGCCGTTGGATGTCCATCCAACAAATGCCGTGCTTCTTCTTCAATCTCGGATATTCTAGCTTCACCCGCCCAAAAAATGATTCCTCCCCCTGACATCTGGGGCGCACCATTTCGGAAGCTGACCTATGGGCCAACTAAGTTTACGTACCAAGGGCTTTGTCAACTTAGTCAATATAAACGATTCTAGCTGCAGTGACTGTACGATGTCCATCCAACGGCTGTCGTGCTTCTTGAACCTCTGGTCTTCTTGCTCCAGCCGCCCAAAGCAGCACCGGTCGTGCCGCCTGCTCTTGCCTCCCATGGCCGGCTGTGCTACCGTAGAGGCCTCACCGCCCCCTACTACTCCCACCGCTGGCCAGGCCATCCCTCCACTCACCCACACCCCCTGTTATTCTGTGGCGACGGCAGCGCAGCCGAACCAGTGAACCCTCGTACTCCTCTCCGCGTGTGCATGCACTGCCGCGTCTTCCCCGGCTCCGCGTCATCCCCTTCCTAGGCCTCGTCGTCGTCCACCGCCGTGGTGCTCTCGGCACGGCGTGGTCAACATGGTCAAGGAACGACTTCCATCGGACGTGGACTGTACGTGGAGAGGCTGACAGCTGGGTCCACGGCAGCCGCAAGGCAGTGCCTCCTTATTACGTGCAAAATAATTATTCCTCCACCTGACAGCGGGGACCCACCGGACGGGCCACCGTATTTCACGAAAAAATGATTCGCCCCCTGAAAGCTGGGATCCACCAGCTACATCTTCGCACGCAAGGAAGTGCGTCCGAAAAACAAACGATTCGCCCCCTTGACTGCTGGGACCAACCAGCTACATCTTCGCACGCAAGGAAGTGCGTCCTAAAAAAACGGTTCTCCCCCCTGACTGCTGGGACCAACCAGCTACACCTTCGCACGCATGGAAGTGCGTCTGGGCAAAAAAAACGATTCACCCCCTGACAGCTGGGACCCACCAGCTACATCTTCGCACGCAAGGAAGTGCCTAACAGTCGGGATCCACCTGGTCGAAGCATACGTAGCGTTTTCATTCTGGTCGTGAACGTGTACATACATATATATTGGTCGATGTAGAGGCGCGCACGTGTAGTAGTAGAGGCGCGCACGTAGCATGTACACGTACATACAGCGGCCAGGGTGCAAGAAAGAAAATACGGCCACGTATGTGTACATACGGGCGGGGTCTCGAACGCCTACTCGCGAATATGTATGGCCAGGGCTCGTGTACATGGCTGGGTCGGAACGGAGAGACAACGTCATCGTCGTGTTCATGGTCAGGCAACGGAATGCGTCGTGTTCATGGGGAGGCAACGAAATGCGTCGTGTTCATCGGGAGGCAACGGAACGCGTAGGAGCCAACCGGCTGGGTCGGAACGGAACGCGTCGTCGTGTTCATCGGGAGGGCTTGGACGGATCAGGCGATGGAAATGAGGCATGGCATACCGCAGAAGAGAGGAAACGGCCTTGTGTTCGACCGGCCACGTTCGAAATGAGATCCTGTTCATCGGGAGGGGTCTGGCGTACCGCAAAACGGAGGAAACGGACCTCCTACAGTCGAAACGGGGGTCCTGTTGATCGGGAGGGGTGTGGCGTACCGCAAAATGGACGAAGCGGACTTGTGTTGGAGCTCTACGGTCAAAACGGGGGTCCTGTTCATCGGGAGGGGTGTGGCGTACCGCAAAACAGGACTCCACAGGATATTGTTCATCTCCACCGTCGACCTCCTCCGGCCTCCACGGGCTACCGTCGACCTCCTCTAGCCTCCACGGGCTCCTGTTCATCCAGCCTCCACCGTGCGCTACTCCACCGGCTACTGTTCAACCACCCCTCCGCGGGCACCCCTCCACCGTCTACTATTCGTCCAGCCCTCCACGGGGTCGTCCTGTTCATCCAGCCCTGCACACCATAGGGTTCTGTTCATCTAGAGGCAACACCACCACTCACAGTTCATCCAGAGAGGCAGCATCGATTGGCTTCAGTTAGCAGCAGTAGCGAAGGAATCGCTTGATCGGGTTCAGTTAACAGCCATCGATCGACCGCTCGGGTTCAGTAACGCGTAGCCAGCAGTGCAATCGCTCGGGTTCAGTTAGAGCCCAACGCCTCGCTCAGGTTCAGTTAGAGCCAACGCCTCGCACACACACGCGTACGTGTACGAGAGAAACGCGCATCGCTCGGCCCTACCACAGTTTTTCCGTCATGGACGGCCCAAAGAATGTCATGCAGCTGCTCTCCGGCCCGCCCAGGACGAAAAGCCCATTTTCTGTCATGATTTCTTGTCATAGAAGTAGGAGCCCACCACATCTATGATGATACCGGGTTTTGTCACAATTATCGTCATAGAAGTGTCATATGTATGACAGAAAAAAGTTTCGTTCGGCCCAAAATGTCATGGATGTGTCTTTTTTTTTGTAGTGAAGACCATGGTGTCAATACTTCATCGATGCGGAAATTCTGTTTGAGGGCAGCTGGTTCACCGGAATATACGGAGAGCCAAGGATGGAGCTAAGAAATAAAACATGGGATGTGTCGTGGAATTATCACGTCAGATGTCCTAGTGAAAGGACTTAGTCATGGAGCCATTGCAACGAGATTAGCTTAAAGGGGTTAAACCGGACAAAGGACACGGGGAGTTTATAATGGTTTGGCCCCTTGCGGTGAAGGTAAAAGCCTACGGTCCAGTTGTGGTGGAGTTGATGGGGTCTTGATGATCAGGGAGTGAATCCGCTTTACCTATCTCTCGAGTTGTTGTTTCTTGTCCCTGAACTGCCACCGGGTCGTCCCTTTAGATACACAGGTTGACACCCGACGGTTTACAGAATCCCGAGGCCGGCTCATACATGTGTCTGGCTCGGTTTCTACCTTTACCTATCTTACAACACAAGTTACATATCTCATGGCGGTTTATGTCTATGAGCCCTAATCCGCCCTTGGGCTCTGGGCCTCTAAGTCTCTGTAGTAAAGCGCCATACTCCTTGTCTTCATGGGCTTCAATACGGATGATTCCTTGTGAGCATAACTCGGCCCCTCCTGGGCGGTTTATACTCAGTAGTTATATCCCCAACATTAGGCCCCAGATTAATTTGAACCTGTTCATGTCAATCTTCAACACTTAGAAAAACTCCTTCTTGAACATCTTCATATGAACCTTGTAAACCACCATGACGTCATCTCCATATGAATTTGGTAAACCGTCGTGACATCATCTTCCAAGATTGTAGTAAATCGCCACGACGTGTCCTGCTTATTAAAACCTGTAAATGCTTTCTTTTTATTAATGATCGTCCGAAAATCGAGGCAACAGATGTGTCACATATCCATTTTTTGGGTTCCTCGATTCCCGGACCTGTCACTTATCCCTTAACCTTATAAATAGGACCAGGGGTCATTTCTTCCTTTCCCCTTCGTGCCCCTTCGCCTCGTTGTGTTCCTCGCGTCGCGTTAGTGCTTGAGCGCAGCCACCATCATCGGCCTTCGCCTCTACACCAACAACGACCGCTGCATCAACCTGATCTGACCAGAAAATCGTGGCGCCTCTCCGTTACTCCTTCAATCTCTATAAGTTTTCCTTCCTTCCACCTCAGATCTACCACTAGGGTTTCGGTGTTCTTTGGTGTTCTTGATGCTCTTTACTTGAACTTTGCTATCACATAGATCCTTTGATAAAACGCGACCTTTTTCCTGTGCGGCCATAGCTAGAACCCGTTGAGGGAGTCCTGGATTAGGGGGTATCCGGACAGCCGGACTATATGCTTCGTCCGGACTATTGGAGCGTGAAGATACAAGACTCAAGACTCCGTCCCGTGTCCGGATGGGACTCTCCTTTGCGTGGAAGGAAAGCTCGGCGATCCGGATATTATATTTCCTTCTTTGTAACCGACTCCATGTAAACCCTAGCCCTCTCCGGTGTCTATATAAACCGGAGAGTTTGGTCCTCAAAGGGACGATCACAACCATAGTCATCATAGGCTAGCTTCTAGGGTTTAGCCTCTACGATCTCGTGGTAGATCAACTCTTGTACTACTCATATCATCAATATCAATCAAGCAGGAAGTAGGGTTTTACCTCCATCGAGAGGGCCCAAACCTGGGTAAACATTGTGTCCCTTGCTTCATGTTACCATTAGCCTAAGACGCACAGATCGGGACCCCCTACCCGAGATCCGCTGGTTTTGACACCGACATTGGTGCTTTCATTGAGAGTTCCTCTGTATCATCGCTGCAAGGCTCAATGGCTCCTTCAATCGTCAACAACACGGTCCAGGGTGAGACTTTTCTCCCCGGACAGATCTTCGTGTTCGGTGGCTTCGCACTGCAGGCCAATTCGCTTGGCCAACTGGAGCAGATCGACAGCTGCGCCCCTGGCCACCAGGTCAGATTCGGAAACCCAAACTACACGGCAGATATCCGCGGAGACTTGATCTTCAACGGATTTGGGCCTGTGCCAGGAGAGCCGAACAGTCACGATGAGCATGGTTTAGACCTGCTGTCGGACAATGCTCGGGATGTCTCCCCTGCTGTAGCCCGGGACCTAAATCCGGAGCAGTCCGCGTTGCCTAAGGACGGGTGGATGGACCCCGCCCCGTAGGCCGCACACTCATCGACGGTAGAGCCGAACACAGGCTTTGCCCCCAAAGAAGCCTGTGACACCGGACCCCCAGACTCATATCCGGCTGTAGGTTCCAGTCCGCGCGCTCCTGAGCCCGCTAAACCTGGTTGGGCTCCTGTAATGGAGTTCATCGCAGCAGATATTTTCCAGCACTCGCCCTTTGGCGACGTGCTAAACTCGCTAAAAGCTCTCTCTTTGTCAAGAGACTCTTGGCCGAACTATGTCCAGCTCGAGTGGGAAGCAGGCGACGAAGGAATTCGTTGCCCACCCACCATCCACTTCATTGCCACTATCAATGATGTATCAGACGTGCTTGAATTCGACTCCGAAGACATCGACGGTATGGACAGCGATGCAGGAGAAGATTCAGAATCACTGGGGCACTGGACTACCACCTCTTCATACGACATATACATGGTGGATACGCCCATGGAGGACGACGGTGAAAATCCGGAAGATAAAACCCTCGGGCAAAAGCCAAAACGACGGCGCAGACGCTGCTCCAAGTCCAGCAACAGTAAAAATAGAGACAAGAGCGCCAGAAAGATCGATACCCCAGTAAACTCCGAAGGCAACAACGACAATATGGACCCAGCAATGGAGCAGGATGAGCCAGGTCATGCCGAACACAGCTAGGAGCAGACACCCGATCATAATGATCCCGAGGGACGAATTAATCAAACCACCCTGGGACAAGAATACAGTCCGGATGACGATGGATTCATCATCCCAGAAACACGCTTGGAACAAGATAACCTCCACAGAAGGCTTATGGCCACTGTGAGAAGTCTAAACAAGCAGAAGCAACGGCTAAAGGCCGCACAGGAAACGCTCAATCGCACATGGAATAAAGTGCTAGACACTGAAGAAAAGTACGGTGACGATCGCCATATAAAGAGCTATCCAAAATGCAAGCTGCTACCAGAATTCGATGACGAGGCCGTTCCACCAAATGACAACATGGCCAGGAGGCCGGACAAACCACTTCATAACCGCAACCGAGCAGCTACCAACATCGAACACGATTTATGCGAGCTCCTGGATAAGAAAGCCGGCGCGGCTATGTCCATCTACGGATCAAAAGGACACACCCCGGCGTGGGACTATGGTCACCAAAACGATCATACCGATCGGATACCAGTTAGGAATAAACACCGGACACAACAACAGCCAACGGCATGCCACAGCACATCCAGATATAGAGGGGTGGCTCACCCCCTGTGCTTCACCGAAGAAGTACTGGACCACGAATTTCCATAGGGTTTTAAACCTGTGAACATAGAGGCATACGATGGAACGGCAGACCCCGGGGTCTGGATCGAGGATTTTATCCTGCATATACACATGGCTCGCGGGGATGACCTCCACGCCATCAAATACCTTCCCCTCAAGCTGAAGGGACCAGCTCGACACTGGTTGAAAAGCCTCCCCGAAAATTCAATTGGAAGTTGGGAGGAACTCGAGGACGCTTTCAGGGCCAATTTTCAAGGGACTTATGTCCGGCCTCTGGATGCGGACGATTTAAGTCACATAATCCAACAGCCCGGAGAGTCCGCCCGGAAGCTTTGGTACAGATTCCTCACTAAGAAGAATCAAATTATCGATTCTCCGGATGTCGAAGCCTTAGCGGCCTTCAAACACAGCATCCGAGACGAGTGGCTCGCCAGACACCTCGGTCAAGAAAAACCGAGGACAATGGCATCCTTAACAAGTCTTATGACCCGCTTTTGCACGGGCGAAGATAGCTGGTTGGCCCGTAAAGGCACCAGCGACCCAAGAACATCGGAAATAAGGGATGGCAATGGGAAGCCACGGCGCAATAAAAACAAGCGTCAAAACAAGGAAGAGAGCCCGGACAACACAACGGTTAACGCCAGATTTAGGGGCTCTCGACCCGTAAAGGCAGCAAAGAGGGACCATCCAGTCTGAACAGAGTCCTGGACAGACTGTGCCAAATTCATGGCACCCCCGACAAACCTGTGAACCACACTCATAGAGAATGTTGGGTCTTCAAGCAGGCCGGCAAATTAAACGCCGAACACAAGGGAAGAGAAACACCAAGTGAAGACGAAGATGAGCCTCGCCAGCCGAACACTGGGGGACAGAAAAAATTCCCACCAGAGGTAAAAACAGTAAACATGATCCACGCGACTCACACATCCACAAGAAGGCACGAATGCGCGCTTAGAGACGCATACGCTATAGAGCCTGTCGTATCCACACCTAACCACTGGTCGGCTTGTTCGATCACCTTTGATCACACTGATGGACTGGCTAGTATTCGGCGCGGGGGATCAGATGCCTTGGTGCTCGACGCAATAATCAATGGATACCATCTTACTCGCGTCCTCATGGACGGCGGCAGCAGTCTCAATATAATATACCAGGACACTGTCTGCAGGATGGGAATAGACTCATCCAGAATCAACCAAAGCAACACCACCTTTGAAGGGGTGATACCAGGCATTGAAGCCTACGGCAGGGGCTCCGTCGTACTGGAGGTAACATTTGGCTCCCCAGGCAACTCCAGAAGCGAAGAACTACTCTTCACCATTGCACCCTTCCAGAGCGGCTATCGCGCATTGCTTGGGAGAACGGCCTTCGCCCGCTTCAACGCAATACCGCATTACGCCTACCTCACACTCAAGATACCCGGTCCACGAGGCGTCATCACCGTTAACGGAAACACAGAGCGCTCTTCACGCGCGGAGGAATACGCGACGGCTCCATCGGTCGGATTCTAAGCGGCCTCCAATACCAGAAAGCATGAATGGTCGTTAAGACCAAGGACACGGTTAGACGAGTCCGGCAGCCCTGATGAAACTGGTCCAGGGCACCATGTACGTAATCCCATAGAGGACACCAGGGGCTTTAGATATTTAATACAGCCCCACTCTTGGCTTGACCTTATTAGCAGGCCAATGTCTTACACTTTTACTATCCACCGCACGCTTACGTTATACTCTTCTACACGAGTTTTTTATTTTTTATAGACGCAATTCGTGCGATACCCTTTCAGGAAACGGCGCAACAGAGACAAAGGCGTAGACGTGCAGCAGGGCCCCACTCACAGGTTTCTCTTTAGATCAAGCCCATGTGTAAACCTTTTTATTGTCTCTTGTTGTTTTCACATCCCATGGGTACTATACCCACAGAGGTTACTGCCGTTATTGGCATTTCGCCATGACAGATTAATGCACGTACCTGGAACTACAGTGTTCATAAAGAAAGGGCACTCTTCGCCCATTTTATGTTGTAAAGCCTGAATACCTTCGGGAGTGTTGGGCGTCACGAGTTTGGCCTTATATGCATCAGCTCCGAATCATGTCTTTGGTCAAATGTTGGGTTTGCCCGGCTCCTGGGTTTGCCACCTTACGTTCCGTTCTTCTCGGCTAAGGCGGCCAAAGGAGAACTACTGCGATTGTGCCCTGGTTATTCCGGATGAGCACCTCAGTAGAGAAAGCCGAAAACTGACTGTCATGATACAGCGAGAGACTGTTCAACCACTCGAAGACTTACCGGAATCTTTAGGATTCCTCCGCATCAACAAAGGACCATTTCCCGGTCATGTACACACACGCTCGTATTCAGATGCACGCGAGGGTACCAGGGGCTACATATTAGCCCCACCGTTAAACTCCCATGGCTAAGCGAACGTGTTATAGCTATATAGTCTGGTTGCCTAGTTCGACGTGTGATCACCTCCTTAATGGACGAAGACGTTAGATCAAGTGTGATTACGCATATTTTTCGCGAACACCCCCGCATTGTATGCGTGGGGGCTGAAGCCAACGACTGCTAACTTTCGGATTACACATATACATAAAAACGGCCGCGCAGGAGACACAATAATACTTTTAGGCAAAAAGTATAAATATAGCCTTGTAATCAAAATAACATTGTTTTTACAATGACAAGATTTGTCACTCGAACAATACATTCTTCGATCGCTGCGCCTCTATTAAGTGAGCACCTTCTGTTACCTGCTCCAAGTAGTGCTCGGCCGGATCCTGGCCTCCCGCCGGATTCTGGGTCGTAATGATGGTGGCCTCCATATCCGTCCAATATGCTTTGACGTGGGCAAGGGCCATCCGTGCACCCTCTATACATGTCGACCTCCTCATTGCATCGATCTGAGACACGGCACCGAGCAATTGTTGCACCAAACCAAAGTAACTGTCCATCTTAGGACCCTTCGGCCAAAGATGGTCTATTACCGACCGCATTGCAAGCCCGGACAGCCCATGAAGCTCCGCCACAGCAGCCATCTTCTCACTCAACGGCAACGGGCGTGCGGGAGCATTGAATTGCGACCAGAAAAGCTTCTCCACTTCTTTATCACCTTGATCCTCGAAAAACTTGGCCGCGTCAGTTGTACTCTTCGCCAAGTCCGCATACGCATTTGTAGGACTGCAGTGTCGATCCAGGGGAGCATACTTCGGATCCAAAAAATTTATCCGTAATAAGTAGGGGCTCCCAGCCGCGATTTTCCCAGCCTGTCGAAGTTCCTCCCGCACATCCCTTATTTCGGTCCGCATCTCCTTGGCCGCATTAAGTGCCTTGTTCAGGTCAGCCGAATTAACCTGATTCTCCTCTTTAAGGAGCTCATACCGGTCGGCGGCATTTTTCAACTCCACAGCCATTTCGGCTATCTTGTCCTCGCTTCGACAACGAGTAGCCTGTTCGGCTCTCAACTCTTCGGCCGCCTTTAGGGCAGCCGCATCGCTAGCTCGAGCTTGTTCCTTGGCCTGGGCAAGTTCCGCCCTCAGGGCTTCCACGGCAGCAGCACCATCTGCAGTCCAAGCATATTGCATTAATATCATGCCCCTCTCAAATTTTCCTATAAATCATATTTAGGAAAGCAAAGCACATATCTTGTGACTCGTTCAGCTGCTCATTCACCAGCGTGATATCGGCATTAAAAGCTCCAATCTTCCTCCTTAGTTCGGCAACTTCAACGGACTGGTCGGCTGTCGGATCCTTGGACACCTGCGCATATATACAGTGCATTCATTAATTACACAATATGATCCTCCGTTTGCCGCCTAGGGCAGGCAACCAGAGTCTCAGGGGCTACTATCCATATGGAGCACACCTAGCGCGTGCCTTACTGCCAAAAAATTATGTATTTTTCATTACATACCTCAAAGCCTCTGAGCAGGCTCGTAAATGCTTCATTCAAACCGCTTGTGGCAGATGAAATCTTCTTGAGCACCGTGCTCATTAATGAGCGGTGCTCCTCCGAGAGTGCAGCTCGTTCCAGAAGGCCCGTCAGTATGTCCGGCCGGATATCGACCTGCGCCGGACCCTTCTCATCGCCCCTCGTGGGAGCCGATTACTCCGGGCTCAGGGTGGCTGAAGGAGTAGCTTCTGGCTTCGGCAGATCCGGACTCCTCCATGACGACACCTCGGGGTCGCCCGCCTCGTGAGGCGGAGAGGCTGGTGGGGTCTCACTCTCCATCATCTCCGGAGGGAGGTCCCCCGAAGACGAACTCTGTCGAGAAGAGTTGCTAGCCGGACTGCCAAAAATGAATCATGGTTATTGTTCTCGGAGAAATGCAATACCTACGAATTAACGATTAACTCCCAGGTCAGTTGAGGGCTGGCCCGTCGGCGGGCATGACGTGGTAAGGGCGCCCTTCGGGGCTGGGCCCCTTGGTGACGTTTTCTTCCCCTGCTTGGGCACCTCCATCTCCAAGTCTTCGGAGGCGGCCCTCTTCTTCCCGCGTGGGGAGGATGCTTTAGACTCCCCTCCCCGACTATCCTCTTCAGGGGAGGTACCAATTCCCCCGGTTTGGATTCACAGTGTGTGAAGTTCGGCTTCTCTGTTCTTCCCTTCGTCTTTCCCTGAGGGCATTTTGCTAAGCACCCGGCCAAGCATCTTGGTTATGGTAGGACTAGGTGAGCCTTCGGGAAGTGGCGCCGGACACCTGATTCTCTCCGCTTTGCTGAGCCAATCCTGGCCATGGAGGATTTTCATAATGATGATTATGATAAATATAAACGAAGTGTCTGGTTTCAGGGTTACTTACTTGGGTATCTAGGCAATTGCAGCTTAGGCCCGCATCCTCGGTGGTGTCCGGACACGTTACTTGTGGTCCGAAGAATAATTTACACATCCCTTCGAGCTTTAGGCCGAAGAAGTGCATAATAGTCCGTGGACCCTTTGGATTGAACTCCCACATCCGGAGAGGCCGGCGTTTGCACGGCAACATCCGTCGGATTAAGATTACCTGAATTATGCTGACAAGGTTAATGTCCCTTTCAAGAAGCTCCCGGATACGGCTCTGCAGTGTTGGTACATCACTAGCAGACCCCCAATCCCGTGCCACGTTGGTCCATGACGCCAGTTGTGACGGAGGGCCGAGCGGAAGTCGGGGGCAGCCACCCACTTTGTGCCTCTGGGAGCTATGATGTAAAACCACCTCCGCTGCCATAAATGGGATACCTCTGGGAAAGAACCCTCTGGCCATGGGGCATCGGCGTTCCTGCTTATTATGGCGCCTCCGCACTCTGCATGTCGCCCCTCGATCATCTTCGGCTTCACATTGAAGGTCTTGAGCCATAAGCCGAAGTGTGGAGTGACGTGGAGAAAAGCCTCGCACACAATGATGAGCGACGAGATATGCAGGATAGCTCCGGAGTTAGATCGTGAAAATCTAACCCGCAATAGAACATGAGACCCCTCACAAAGGGATCAAGGGTGAGGCCCAAGCCGCGGAGGAAGTGAGGAACAAATACGACACTCTCATTAGGCTCAGGAGTAGCGATGACCTGCCCTGGAGCAGGAAGCCTATGCTGAATGTCAGCAGTCAGATATCCGACCTCCCTAAGCCTTACAATGTCCTCCTCTTTGATTGAGGAAGCCACCCACCAGCCTTGAAGGTTGGATCCAGACATATTGGAGGATCTGGGGTGTGTGAATTTGGGTCTCGGGTGTTAGAACTCGAGATGCGAAAGGGCGCAAGGGTGGTGGAAAAGAGGTATAGGCCTCGGCCCCTTTATAAAGGGGGTGAATATCAAGAGTCCTCAGCGTGACCGCTTGAGACTTATCTAAAAACACGGAGTCATACCAACAGTCGTCGTGGGGTGGTGCACGCCCGTATTGATGGAAGATCCCGTAATAAGGGGAACACGAAGTCCACGATGGAGCTCCCACCCACCCACCCACCCGCCCACCCCTAAACCCTAGCCCACCGGCGATCTCCATTGCTCTCCACCAATTTGGTGGATTGATCCACTCATCTTGTTCGGCGTCTTGAGATCTCTTTGATTAGGTCTTCGTTGATGGATTTTTCTTCGGGATCTACCCTTGATCTGGATTTCTCCAGAGGTAGAGTTTTTGCTGATGAGATCTATAGGGCGTCTGGCCTTACTGTCCATCCCATGAATGGCAGAGGGGCTTTTACCCTGGTGGTCTCCTTTAGCAGGCATGATTTTAGGCTTGATGAGGATTCTGTGGCAGCCGCATTGGAATCGGCGTTGGGAGGATCGGCCATTGATCTCTGGGTCTCCTATATTGCTGATAAGGTATTTAGTTTCAATGTTTCATGCAAGGATGTTGGTTTTCATATTGTGGACACTAGATCATATTCTTGTCCCCAATTCAAATGCTATTTTCATTTGTGGGGACATGGGGGCCCAAATTGGTTACGTGAATTCAAAATTTGAAAGAAAGAGTGTGATGCTGAGTGGATCTTGGTCAGTCCTTCTAAACGTAGAGCAGCCTTGGGTCTCCTTGCAATGCACAAACCTCCGTCAAAATCAGCATTTAAATCCAGGTCTTCTATTCAGAAAAAGTTATCTTTTGCTACGTTTCAACAATATGATGCATGCAAAGGGTATAGATATCATGCTACAGCTGGGTGCATTAGGGACATTGGGAGTGCTGGTTATGAGATTTCTGATAGGGAGCGTGAGGTAATTCTCCGCCACAATCTGATGTTCTTAATTGGACTGTTGCTTCGCCACCGATCATCTTTGGCACGGTGAGCTCGTCGGAGATCCAACTACGTTTGGCATCTAGGGGTACTACCTCGGATCTTGCGCCGGCAGGTTCGGGCGGGATTTCTGGTCTTCAATCTTTTTCCCATTTTGGGTTCTTCGGAACCTGGCCCATCTAGCTCTAATGCTGTGCCGAGCTCATCTCAGGCGGAGGCCTCTTTTGATCAAATGATAAATGATATGGTGGATGAAATTGTTACATGTCAGATATGTTTTAAGCGGGGCCATTTTTCCTCTTCTTGCACGTCAACTTTAAAGTGCTTGGGATGTTCTCGGGTTGGACACAGTAGGCGTAACTGCACCCGATTCGCTAAGAGATTGGGTCTGGTTTGGAAACCCAAGCCCGCTAACGATTCAGCTTTCGAGGCAACAGCTACAGGGAGCGAGAATATCTCTCTGTCAGGATTTCTACCTAACCGGGACTCTTCGGTTTTGATTGCACCGTCCACATCGCCCAACTCTGTTCATCCCGGTCCCAGGACGCCTCCTGGCTCTCCCTTAGCTCCACCGCCGCCGCCTCCTGAGCCACCTTCGCCAGCGCCACCCATGGCCAACTTCCATATTGATCCAATGCAGTATGTACCGGCCGGACATCACATCATCGATGCGGGGGATGCGAGATGGCCGCGTACCTTTGTCACGCCACATGTTCCTATTGTGCGCCGTCATGAAGACTACATGCTTGCTAAGGTCATGCATGTGCCTGCTGCGAACGAGATTGGTGCTGCTCGTGAGGAGGTTGCTGAATGGCTGGAAGCTCATGGATATCAAGTTCTTTCTATTCAACCGTGGATCAATGCTGTTGGGCTGTTTCGTGTTAGGGATCCCGCAGTTCGTTTTTCGCTCCTCCAACTCCCTCCACAACACCTTGGCAATGATCGGTTTGTCCGCTTTATGAAGCATGATGAAGGAGAGGGATTTCGTGGAGCTCAGGGGTTTCGTCAGGGTTTGATTATGCTACTGGGCATCCCTCTGGATCTTCGCAATACTGATAATATTAGAGCGGCAGTGAACACTTTTGGCAAATTTCATCATTGGAACAGTGAGGATCCATACTTAGTCAGGTCACTAGTGTTTGCTTCCTTTCCTGAGGATATTTTGGTGCCTCGTGATGTCGTTTTTAATGATTATGTTGCATGGGGTGGTGCAAGAGTGTCATGGACAGCGCCTATATATATCCTTGGTGCCAACTTTGCAGAGCAAATGCCTCAAGACGAGGATTGAATGCCAATTAATGGAAATCCTCACCCCCCTTCCTGGGGTGCCCTGTCCTGAGCTTCCTCAATTCATCCTGCCCAACTACCCTGCTTTAGGTTGGAATGAGGTGCCGCAACCTCCTCCAGAGCAACCTAATATGGGGGATAACAATTGGGGAAACGCAGTCTGGGGAGAAGATGATCAAGTGCAGAATGATGAGGAGGTGGAACAAGAGTCCATGGTGCTTGATATCTCAGAAGATCATTCTCTATCACTGGATCAGCATATCCAGCCAAATTTTGTACTTGTTGTCGATGTGGAACAACCTGAGGTGCCAGAAGCCGGACAGGAGCAACCAGTGGCTGAAAACAATATTGCTCCTGTTTACAATCCTGATGATTGGCTTTGGTGGTCTATCAGCCACCTGCATCTCAACTTCAAATTCAACCCTTCATGGAGGATTCCACGGTGCTGGAGGTGGTTTCAGATGTCTGTGCTGCTAAAGTTGTGTTTGGGCCTGAGCTGCCCCCTGAGATGATCTTCATAAGGAATTTTGAGGCAATCTTGCACTCAGAAATATGCTTTGAAATCCCCAAGCCAATACAGGTGTTGCCCTTGCAATCTGTTCTGCTCTCTAAAAGAAGCTGGGACTTGGCCTTTGAGGTGCCAAGCCTGCCCTATTATAACACTGCACTGGAGCATAGGCCTGTGGCTAGGGCTCTTTTTCCAGTTCAACAGATTGAGTCATCTCCTATTGATGAGGCAGAGCAGTTTAGTGAGCCACCTGAACAAGCTGGAGTTGAGCAGAGAAAGGTTAGAAGGGCCAGGAAAACCATGGCTACCACTCCAGTTGTGGAAACTTCAGTAAGAAGGTGCACTCGAGGATCTCTGCAGAGAGATGGCTACAAACCAACTTTCCAGGAGCTTCCAATGCAGGTAAAGAGGAGGAAGCCCAAGGCCAAGCCCTTCTCAGCTACAGTGTCACAAAACATGCAGGATGAGCCAATTGAAGATCTTCCACCACCTACTCCCATACCCAAGCTGCAGCAGATTGGCCAGGAGTTGGGCATTGCTGATGATCTCATTACTGTGGAGCAGCTTATGGCTGATCCCTCTACTCCAATAAACAGTACTGTCAATGTTTAGTTGTCAACTGGCTAGTTGGGGGTGGAAAGTGTTCTGTTTATCAGAGTTTTTTTCTTCTATTTCTGTCTGTAATAATCAAACTGTTTCATGCTGGACATGTGCGCTTGTTGAGAATGGTGGCATTAGGTGTCATCAGAATATTTTATCAACTCCTTTTGGTTTAAATGAGTAATGCTTATAAGAACTGGAGTGTCTTATGCTGGAATGTTAGGGGTTTAAATTCTGAACCTAGGCAAAGAGCTGTCAGACAGAAGTTGGATGAAAGTCAGTGTGTTATTGCCTGCCTCCAGGAGACCAAATGTGCATCTTTTGATTTCAGATCTATTAGATCCTTTTGCCCTAAAAGATTTGATATCTTTGCTTTTTCCCCTTCTGAGGGTGCTTCTGGGGGCATTTTGGTAGTCTGGAATTCTTCAGTTTTCTGGGGCACTGTAGTTGAAATCCAAAAGTTTGCAGTTGTACTTCAGTTTACCTCCAAGCAAAATAATGAGCACTGGTCTCTTGTTTCTGTGTATGGTCCATGCCAAGGGGAGGCTAGGGACATTTTTGTCAGCTGGTTATATAACTTGCAAATTCCAATGGGTGATAACTGGCTCTTGGTGGGTGATTTCAACTTCATGAGATCTCTGGAGAATAGAAATTTACCTGGTGGTGACCTGAATGATATATTCATTTTTAATGAAATAATTGCACATCTTGGGCTGCTTGAGTTGCCACTTAAAGGGAGATCTTATACATGGTCCAACATGCAGGATAATCCTTTGCTAGAGCAGTTAGATTGGTTTTTTACTTCTGCGGATTGGATCTCTTCATATCCCATGACTGAAGTGTTGCCATTGGCTAGAACTGCATCTGATCATGTGCCATGTGTGGTGACAATTAAGACTTCTATTCCTAAATCCTCTATATTTAGGTTTGAGAATTACTGGGTTGAGCTTGAGGGGTTTATGGAGTGTGTAAAGCAGGCTTGGCAGAAGCCTTCCCACAAAACTCATATCACTGCCA